>NC_068982.1:145954509-145955009 GCF_001194135.2 Octopus bimaculoides
TATATATATATATGTATATATATATATATATATATACATGACGACTGCTCCATCTTGACAAACGATAGCCATCCCATCAACAATCCACACCCATCATCACACAGCACGATCACTCCGTTGGTGAGCCCTCAAGTGACTTTGAAGTCCAGCTGCTGAGCGACAAGCTCTACAGCACGGATGACAAATGTTCAGGCCTCTCGATCCTTGCCCGCTGGTATCTGATTCTAAGGAAACGCTTCTGTGAACCAGCATATGTCTCTTAAGTCCGGGTATTGTTTTACAAACCTTGTGACATATGCCACTGGTCGCAGAAGGTGGTTGGTATTTAGGGTGTCTGGAATTTTTATCCTCATGTGTTTTCATGTGATTCAGGTATCCTGCTTTTGACAGAAGAACGCGATCACACACAATACACATCCTATACTCTCCATTGTTTACAATTTTTCCCTTTCGACAGGCCCGCTTAAGCTCAAGTTGCTCAAACATCTTTTCCTCCCAGA
>NC_068982.1:145960628-145961739 GCF_001194135.2 Octopus bimaculoides
ATATATATATATATATATATATATATATATATATACACACATACATTTATACATATACGTATATATGGCGGTTGTGTACTCCTTATGCAGTGTTAACGTAGTTGTCATGGAGATTCAGTGTGACACAGAATGTGACAAAGCAAGTCCTATGAAATACAGGTACTACTCATTTTTGCAGGCTGAGTAGACTACAGCAGCATGAAATAAAAACGATACCGATTACTGGAACAACACGAAATAAAGAGGATACAGATTACTCACAATGCAATACAAAAGAAACAAAATGTAAAAGTAATCCAAAATTATTGATTCTTAAAATTGAAATGAAAGGTCAAGCAATTCTTAAATTAGTTTAAAAGACATTAAAAGCAAAAGATGTTATAATGACATTTTTTATTGCTTATTAAACATTTAAATCAATCACTAAAAACACGAACTTAGAGAAAACAAAAATGCATATGTATTAATCTTAATTAAGCAATCAATCAAAGTTCTAACGATCGTCATCGTGGGTGTTTAGGTATCAATAAACAAAATGGGAGACAGATACCAGGAGACTTGCGTAATATCGTATGTACATTGATCAAACACAGTCAGGCGATTAACAACTATTTATGGTTAAAAATTAATAAATACTACGAAAATATTCAATATAAATAATCGTTCTGAAATTACACCATATTTCATTAATAAATCAATATTTATTTGAACACACAATTCTGGTCAAATTTAGAAGTACAAATAAAAAATAGTGGAAAGAAGAGAATAAAAAGAAAAAAAATTAAGTAGGATGAGATTGATAAAATAGATAAAAATTTATCTATATTAGGAAATCAGGTGCGATCCTGGCTAATATGTAAATATGACTTTTATATTCTGGTGTTTTTTTTTTTCACACAGTATGAAAGTAATTGAAGTAAATACGTTTAAATCAGCATCTTCAGGCTCAAACTCTTGTTGCATGAAAATAATTAAAAATCTTAGATTACTGATGCGACATGATTATAACTACTACAACTACTACTACTACTACTACTACTACTACTACTGATAATAATAATAATAATAATAATAATAATAATAATAATAATAATAATAATAATGATGATAA
>NC_068982.1:145961916-145973867 GCF_001194135.2 Octopus bimaculoides
AGGTACAATAAGGCTAACTACAGTACTACTACATCAGAGAAAATCGAATAAACATCCAAGAATGTATGAGTACATGCATGCATACATAAAACACATACGCACATAAACACACTTATATATATATATATATATATATATATATATATATAAACGATATAACATATATGCATATACCTATATATGCACATATATACACATATATATGTATGCATGCACACCTATGTACCCTCATATATATAGCTATGCATATGTATCTGTTTTTATATGTATTAACGTATACATATGTAGATTCTTATGTCATCATGCGTGATCTAACATATGGCAAAGCAATATTCTCCTAATGCTATTAATTCAAATCAGAAAATACTGTAACACCTACGATCCCATTCGATTTACTCATGCACGCAATTATCGATGTGTACTTATTCGCATATATAACGCGTGTATGATATTATGTAACAAAAAAAAAATCAAGCGTAATTTTGCACAGAGATTCTCTTGTTTCTTTGTACGGCGTTAAGATGTAAATATTTTTGCTTAGTGAATTTGAGGGAATGGTTCACATGAAAATTGGTGTTTAGGGTGCAAATATGTAATATGTTTCCCAGATTGTATAGAATGTGTAATATGCTTCCCAGATTGTATAGAATCCGATTTTGTTGAGGTGCATTTGGAAGTAATGCAGTCACGCATGATCTACTTTGTAGATCTACAATACTTAGATCATTAAATTTATTTTTCTACGACAATAGGTAATCAGTATTTATTACAAAATATATTCCGTGACTCTGCAGCTTAAAGCTAAGAAAAGTAAGTTGCGCCTTATTCTTTTCTTAAAAATTTGACCGACGAATGGTGCTTAAGATTGTAACCATGAAAAGAGTTGTTATTCTCGGTTAGGATAGGGACAAAATGTATTTTGTGTGTCCCTCAGGAATCCGATTATCATTGTATGCGCTTTCATAAATGGGTTATTATTTTATCCACTCTATAAGAAAGCAGAAGATAAGGTAACTCTTAATTTAAGCTGATATGTATCTCCCTGCCCATCTATCTATCTATCTATCTATCTATCTATCTATCTATCTATCTATCTATCTATCTATCTATCTATCATTTTAATAATTGTTCGTTTCTCAGAAAATATATCGCAAATGATAACGAGCTTAACAGGACGTTGCCTATGCACGCTCATATTGAGGAAATGTGATTGAAACTTGTACTGTCTCTTAAATTACATTCACAAACACAAGTAAAAGAAAAACGTAATAATGACTACTACATAGAAATAGATAAACCTATACCTGCAGAGTTAAAATAACATTTCTGGGGATGATTATCTGCATCATACAAGAAAATAAAATGATTCAAAAGCAAACAAAAAAGAAACCGAGAAAATTGTAGTTGGTATTTTACTTCGTGTTATGTGTAGTTTATCTGACCATAGCTAGAACATCTATTTAACCATGTATATTAAGGGAAATAATTTTACAGTCTAGAAAGTAATAACATAAACTAATTTACCTCTCATTGGTTTACGATTGTATATTCCTTTTTTGCATTTACTGTACAATGAAAAAACCGATTTGCTTAATCTTTCGATATGTATTCGAACCATTATTTGTCTGACACTCTCTTTATGAAAAGCTATTATCAAATTCCTTAAACAAGATATAAATAATTTTAGACCGTAAATTACTTCCTTCGCTAATAAATAAAATTTGTAGTTACTTTATTATTATTTAAACCTAAACGCATCTTCTGCTGACGTTTGATGAAATGGACGAAAGAATTAGAAACTTTTAAGGAAAGAGATTGGCTTATTAGGATTAGCTACAATGTTTTCACATATGATTACTCGCGCTCTTAACCACTATGATCACGGGCATATAGCGTAGTGGTTAAGAATGCAGGCTACTAACCCCAATATTCCGAGTTCGATTCCAAGCAGTGACCTCAACAACAACAACAACCAAAATAATAATAATAATAATAATAATAATAATAATAATAATGATAATAATAATAATAATAATAATAATAATAATAATAATAATAATAATAATAATAATAATAATAATACAACAGAAACAGGAACAAAGAGTGAGAGAAAGTTGTGGTGGAAGAGTACAGAAGGGTTCTCCACCATCAAAACACCAGGACTTACAAATATATATAACATACAGAAAATTGCACTACTGAGCACTGCACACATCCTGCACACATCCAGTAACCATAAGAGCATCACAGCAAACCACAGCACATACACAAGCCACACAGAGCTGCGCTCGGTAGTGAAGTGAAAGCACGTTATAAAAATAAAACTACTGAACAATAATGATAATAACATCGAAAAATATCTTAGGAATGAGAACCCAGGTTCGAAATTTCCCCAAGACACCTGAATAAGGCTGGAGGGTATATCGGTCGAAACGTGTTAACAACAAAAAAGATGAGGACAAATATCTGTCGAATGTAAATAATGCACATAACTCCTCATCTCTTAAATATAGAACTGCAATGTTAGTTTTTCCCGTGATGGAGCCAGCGTAATCAGCCAGATACCCCATCGATCAGGTGTTAGAAGACAAGCAAGAACCTTCGTCATGCCAAGTTCATTTTGAAGAATATTCTCAACTCTTCCACAAGGTATGCTAATGGCATAGGTTATTTAATTTATTGTCGATTTGTAGTCAATCGCCTGTCATTCCTCAATATGTCGGGAACACGATCAATGTTTCCCAAGGTGGATGCAGTTGCAGGACGTTGAGAACTTGGGTGACCTTCAAGGCTCTTTCTTCTCGTCCTAAATTTAGTTGCCCACTTTTGTACAGTTGATAAGCTGCAGCGTCATTCTGTACTGTAGTAACCATGTCAAAAGGAATTTTCGTGGGGGCCAAACCCTTCCTATGCAGGTACTTGATAACACTACGATGCCAAATTTTGTCTTCTTTGAAGAGATGCTGGTACAAGTTATATTTGAAGTCTTCTTAGAACAGTGAGTTGTCAGTTTACCTGGAAAGAAACAATACAGTCATTAATTAAAAGAATTGAAATTAAGGTTGCAAGATTTCACAGCTGTAGCATCACTCCTTCATATCCAACCTATGACCTTTCCATCGTACCCGCCTCGTATATCCCAGGCTATATACATAGTGAACCACGTTAACTAAATTTAAATGCAACTGCGCTGTAACATATAGATAAGTTTGAGTAACTTGACATTTCTCTATTCGAAAATAGCTGACTTGATGTGGAAATATTATCGTATTAGCTTCACAAGTGTACATTTGAAAAGTGTGACATACGGTGTCGGGCAACTTTGGTATTCTCATAGGTATCAAAACATAATTTTAAAATGTTTGCATCCAACCAATACATATCTACATTGCTGAAAATTGGCCAATGTGCTGATCTCTCGCTAAAAATCTAAAATATTTTATATGGCTTAATTAAAGAATTGTCTACATCATGCAGTAGTAGCAGAGCACTTTGAAATTAGAGATTTTCATATAAACACCTAGAAATATTGATAAAATCAATAGCCTAAGCTAATATATAGACACATTCATTGACTCATACATACATGTATACATGCATACATACATATATACATACATACATACATACATACATACATACATATATGCATACATACATGTATGTATACATACATGCGTGTGCTCATATATGTATGCATGCGTTCCTGTATGTGATTGTGCATGTGTTTGTGAATGTGTGAGCGTTTGTGAACCATATTGTACCTAAGTAAGATTTAATTAGTACGTTCTGCTATATATTTTCAAGAATGAATAATAATTTCAAAATATAATGCAGAAACACACAAGGTGTATATTTATCGAATATAAATAAAGAGTAGATTATTAAATCAACTGCAAGTTAAAATGGGTTCATTAAAAACTATAAAACGGGTTAATATAAACGAAGCAACTTCGAACAGATTTAAAGCATGTGAATAAAAAATATCAGAGGATATAATGTTGCATAAACTTCACGTTCAAAACACACATCGCAAAGCCTACTAAAATTAGGGAAACAACGTAAATAGCTTTATTATTTTGAATACAAGATAAAATAGCCCAAACATTTTGTTTTTAAGCAGCAGCATGAAATTTTATTCAAATCAGTATTAAAAATCACACATTTAATCAATTACAAACAGTTGTTCGGGCAGTAATTGATCGTATGGAAAATTTAAAATCTAAGCTATCTATATAAAGACGTATTGCTTGGGGAATGTGCATTAAGTGATAAGAAAACTGAAGAATTTATGTCACAATTAAGCAAAATAATTGATGCTACCTATTCTTCAAAATGATTGTTTAATTTTGATAACACCGTACATTTCTAGCAGAATGTATAAAAGCTAAAACTAAAAGGTAGAAAACAAATAAAAGAGAAAGAAAAGAAAATTAATATCAAGAATAGGAAAAGATAATTAGCACATTCAAAGTATCTAAAGTTTGAATAACATTATGGTTATTTTGTTGAAATACATTAGGTGACAGTTTCACGAAGTAATTATTCCATTGTACTCGTGAGCACAATGGAAGTTTTAATCTGGGCACTACGAGCGGATTTTTTCAAATGCTCTCCCAGTTCACTCTCAGGTAATTTTAAAAAGCCCCAAATGATTGCTGCAAAATCTGAAATTCATTTTAGCAAAATTTGTTCCTTAAGTTAATGGTACAAAAAATGTTTTGACTTTAAAATGTTATTTGTAATTTATAACGCTCAGGTGGCGAGCTTGTAGAAATCTTTAGATCGCTGACCAAAACACCTAGCAATATTTTATCTGATTCATTAAGTCCTGGGTTAAAATTCTGCCGAGGTCAATTTGCCTTGGATCTTTTGGGGGTCGATAAAAGGTGCGACGTGAACCCTGGGTTTAGTGTAATCGACTATACCCTTCCCTTAATTTGATAACTTTGTCTCAAATTTTGAAACATATAATTGATAACGCTTTATCATATCTTAGTGATATAGACCCCGTTCACGTTACACCGCTGACGTAAAAAGTGAAGAGGTTAATTTGAATTGGAAGATAAATTTTAAAGATTCATTAAATACTATGAATATGAAAGTAAACAGGCTTAGTGTTTCACAGACAGAAAAAAGTTTCATGATTATTCATAGTTTGAAACAATGCAGTGAATTAAGAAAACTCACTTCAAAATCATGTAGGAAGGGCATGAGACCTCGATGAGTATACAGGTATAATAAATATTACTTGTTTAATAGATGATAAAGCGATGGATGTTTCAGTTTTCGAAGATGCTGAGGAATTTTCTTATAGGAAGAAATATGGTGTGCATAACATGTTTTCAGGGCGCTCGTGACAGGTATGAATTTGTGGAAAAAAAGATATCTTCAAATATACTTGGCAAAAACCCTGTAATAGAATAGATTTCACCTAAACTTATTATGTCTAATTGATGTATTAAACGGATTAAGACCGATACACAAGTATGTTCCAATGCTGTAACTCCACCGTCCCTAAAGCTAGACTAGCAATACATATAACGATTTTGGACTGACGGAAGATAATGTTCATTTCTACTGGATATGAATCTAGAAAACAAGGGGCCAAAATAAACATCGTAAAGCATTTTGTTAAGCACTCAGACTATTTTGTCATTAGTGATATAAGATTCATTCATACACATATGTAATTTATATCTGGAACTGGTGTTCTGCTTGTGATACATTGGAAATTGAATGGACGTAAGGACAGCCAGCCAGTTTTTTATGTTAATATTATAGATACATAATGCAGAAAGCCGGCAGAATCGTTTGCAAATTCCGTCGAGGTCGACTTTGTGTTTCATCCTTTCAGGGTTGATAAAATAAGTACCAGTTGAGCAGTTCGATCGATGTAATCGTCTTTTCTCTTCCCCCGAAATTGCTGAGCTTGTGCCATAATTTTAATTCAGTATTATACAAATACAAATACACACCAGAAAACACATTGTACGACAAGTTGTTTTCAAATTATAAATCAAAAAATTTAACCCAGAAGTATTAATAGGTACAGGTCATTAGTGGAAGACATCTGCTGTCCAATACAAGTGAGACCCAATACAAAATCTTGTCAGGGTCAAGCACAATTACTTAAAACTGACTCATCTCAAAATAGACGGAAACGCCATCTGTGATGCAGCCAAGAGTAACATAGACATCTCCCAAGTTAGACTCACATACGCACGCATAACAAATACATATTGATTAATCTTACATACATCCATGAAAACATACATACATACATGCATTCAGTATGGTAGAAGTCATAGCTACTCATAATAAAAAGAAGTACTTATGGAATATCCCAGTGAAAAACTGTGTACAGTTGTAGAAATTAGCTGCCCAGCGGATGTTAACATAAAGCTGAAAATCAGTGAAAAAGAGAATACCTGCGATGAGCTATTGAGAAATCTGCAGTTACTCTATCCCGATTACAAGTTCAGGTCTATAGCTGTAATTATGGGGGCCTAAATACCACAGTACCTAAATACCATACTTGAGAAATTAGGCTTCTCAAAACCAGAAAGTAGAAAGCTAATTCGAATACAACAGATCCAATGCATCACTGGAACTGTAAAAATCTGTAAAACGTTCCAGAAGTTTATCATTTAAATATATATGAACATGACTAGATATACAACTATATGCCTGAGAATACATACATAAGGCAAAACATATAAATCTGCACATATACATACATACATACATACATATATACATACATACATACATACATACATATATACATACATACATACATACATACATACATACATACAAACAAACATACCCAGTTTTTTATGTTGAAATTCCAATTAAGGAGCCTTGAATCTAGGTTAGAAACCGGCTCTTTCTCTATTGGCGAGAAATCTTGAAATGAAACTGAACAATGACATACATATATTCATTCATATGCACATACATATATACATATATAAAGTTTACAATGAAATGTTTGATAGTGAATTTTCCATGATTCAACTTCCCCACTTTCATCAATATGTTCTTAGCTTCTTTCTGATTTCAAATAATCAACAGATTTTGGAGAGGAATCTGAGACTATGTGAATGATAATCAAATGTGGGATAGATATAGACCGGGTAAGAACTTGTTTGTAAGTGGGGATAGAGAAAGATAGCATGAAATATGTGTTTGTGATTTTAGGGTTGACATAAAATTTTTCTTAGGAGACCTATTTGGGTTACATGTGGGAATTTTGTGTTTACTAGTACAAGCAAAAGTGTAGACAGATGTGTCAAATTGAGGTCACGGTATTCTTGGTATAGAAAATTGGCGTTTGGTTTGTTTTAGGGTTAACAAAGGATTGTTTTTAAATAAATCAGTTTGTCTTTAAGCATAGGACAGACGGAAGATGAATTTGTGAGTGTAGCATTAGATGTCTTTCTAGAAATACATATTAGAGTGTCTTATAAATGTTAAGGGTGAGGAAACTGTAATGTTTAGTATTTTACTTCGATTCTAGCGTGGATGTATGGCTGTATGTTATATTATTGTACATAGGCGGCGAGCTGGCAGAAACGTTAGCACGCCGGGCGAAATGCTTAGCGGTATTTCATCTGCCGCTATGTTCTGTGTTCAAATTCCGCCTAGGTCGACTTTGCCTTTCATCCTTTCGGGGTCGATTAAATAAGTACCAGTTACGCACTGGGGTCGATGTAATCGACTTAATCCGTTTGTCCCCTCTGTGTGTAGCCCCTTGCGGGTAGTAAAGAAATAACATAGGCGCTTGTACGTAGTTCTATGGTGTTACTTATATATGTAGCTAAATGCATAAGGATGATGTATAGTTCCATATGTATATCTATCAATAATGAGGTATATATGGATAGATAGGATATAGATATAACTGTCCACGTATGTATGTACGTATGTACGTATGTATGTATCTATCTATCTATACATACATATAAGGAACTATGTGTATGAATACATAAACAAACTTGATCACTCAGAACTGCACAATCACAAATGTAGGCATGTACGCATACTTATAATGTGAAGTACACACACACACACACACACACACACATATATATACATATATACTTATATACGAAGGTACGAAGGGGTACCGAAAGAAACCGGAATTTTGCAATATCATTTTATTCACTTAATTTTACATGTTTATACTTCTATCGCCCTCACAGTATTCTCCGTTTGTAGCTATGCATCAGTTTTTTCGCTTTTTCCACTGTTTCAAGCTCTTGCGAAACGATGCCTTTTAATGCCTCCGTCGTTTTTTTCTTCACCTCTTCCACATCTGCATAACGTTTTACTTTAAGAACCTTTTTCATTCGGGGAAGCAAAAGATGTTGTAGGGAGCAAGAATAAAGATGGTGGGTAAGCGAGTTCATGCCATTTTTGGTGAAAACATTGTCTCACACTTAAGATGCAGTGCGCAGGCGCATTATCGTGATGAAACCATCACTCTCCACTTTCCGATGGGTTGGAGCATTTTCTCCTCACTGCGATGCTCAAAATGCGTCAGAACTGTCAAGTAAAATGTCTGTCTTACAGAACAAACTCTGTGTGGACAATTCCCTTCGCCTCAATGAAACAAATCAGCATCGTCTTCACATTGGACTTCACATGATGGGCTTTTTGTTGGCGTGGTGACACTTCTATTAACTTGATTGCTACCTCGTTTTCGGGCCGTAGTCCTAGCACCAGCTTCCGTCACCTTTGAATAAAGGATCAGCTTCCAACTGTTCTTTCAGTTCACGACACGCATTCAGCGCTTACTGCTTTTGATCTTCCTTGAGCAAGTGAGAAACAACTTTTGCTGCATTACTTTTCATTCGCAGCTCCTCACTCGAATTCTTTGACAGGAGCTCCAGGACACACCAGTTATATCAACAAGTCCATTACTTGTTCGGTGATGGTTCTTGAAGATCAGTTCATGAATTTTCGTGATGTTTCCATTCATTCGTTTGGGCGGTAGTCGTCCTGAGCGAAATTGGTCTTCAAGCGACAAGTAAACAGTCCTAAAGCATGAAAACTATTCGTAAACTTGTGCTTTTGCTCGTGGCACCGTACTTGTAAGCTGTTTGAAGTATGAGGACTATTTTGGTTGCCGTTTTCTCCAGCAGAAACAGAATTTTACGGAAGCACGCTGTTCCTTCAGCCAGCCGTCGCAAAAATTGACGAAAAGGGGAGAAGCACTGCAAAACAAGGAGGCACCGTGTGACTGTACGAATGTAACTGACGACACCGGTCGGCAGACTGTCTTCTAAGTGCCGCATCAAGTGGCTTCTTGCGGCGGAAGCCTTAACTACAATGGGTTTGTCACACAGAGAACGTTTCTGATATTTGTTGGTACCTTCTCATATGTGTGTGTGTGAATGTGTGTGTATGTATGTGTGTGTGTAAGGGTGTGTATTATGTGTGTTGTAGAAATACTGATCATCACTGCGTTATTTCTAATTACTTTAGTTTTCTTTCTCACGCCCTTTATTTTCTATTTCCCTTTTTGAGATTTATATTTTTCTCATTTTATCTGTGCCCTTTGACATATTTTAATAAATTATCTCTCACTTCTGCAATTTTGATTTTTGATTTATTTCCCACCAAACTCATTAATGAAGCAATTTTTTCTTGTTTTCTAATTTCGTTACATACATTTCACTGGCAAATTATATACTAAAGATATACATTATTGCTTCAATCTCAAATATCCTTTTGGCAAATTTTGTTTTTATAATTGAAATTTTAGTTTGCATTTATTTTCAAAAATTTGCATCACTTCGATACAAATATAAATTGTCATTTTTTTTTAATTTACAAAAATGGAAAACATAATCATATATGCTGCACGTTTGAATTTTAAAACATTTTAGTGTATCGATTTTGCTTGATAGAATCAACTGTTGAGGTTTCCCATCTGCGCAGCAATTAGTTTCTCCTCTTTTTGAACCACTTCTAGGCAACCTTATTAATTACTTCATTCATAGTTTGGCCCTAATTTGGAAACATGTGCAGTCTTATAATCAAAGACATTTCTACTCAAATTTTCCCTTCTTTATTTAGGTAGATCGCTATCAGTACCTTAGAACGTCCTTGTCAGATATGCAATTCTCCCATATGACAAAGGAGGATGACTTCAGGTAGGTTGAAGTGATATATCTAGAAAATTTGGCGATTACGAGGTGTTTCCTTATTTCACTGCATATAGATATCATTATTTTTAGAATGTGCAAGCTTAATATTCCTAGTTTTTGTTTCGTAGTAAGATGTCGTTGTTGATTACTACTTGGATGGCTTTGCATAAACGATGTGAACTAAATTATAATAATTCAAACTTTGATCAACAAGTAAGTATTTTTCATGCTCCAAGTACTTCTGGTATTAACATCTGTTATTTGAATGAGATCTATCCGTTTTCCTTGTAAACTTTCAGACTGTGCCAGCATCCTGTAAGTGGCTTGTATCACAATAAGTATGTATATGTATCATCACTCTGTGTCGTAAGGTTTTACCTAAAATTTAACCATAATCTACAAGGCACGCCACAATAACTATGCCTTAACGGAGCGTAGACGAATTAACAGTGTTATTGCTTGGTTTGGTTTTGTTTTACATATTTATATCATTGATGGACTGTCTGAGAAATAGACGACTTCATGGTGAAGCTAGTAAATAGAAATTGATATGCAGAAATAAATTTACTAATGCCTAACCAGATTAAGTAATGCTAGAAACACTTCCGTTTACGCAAATAACATTACATTTTGCATAGCCTACTCTCTCATTTTACTTTAAAAAAGAAAATAGCATTATGAAGCACGATGATAGAAATTGCACAGTATGAGTGGACAAAACTAAAGCAACGACTAAACAATATAAATAATAAAGATATGAAAATAAAACACAGGAAAATCTCCACTAAATACAATATGAACAGTGAGAACTTAGCCTATCTGTTGTTTTGTTGTTGAAGATGGATATTGTTTTGTTGAAGATGGATGCTGATTTGTTGCTAAAGATGGATGCTGTTTTGTTGTTGAAGATACATGCTGTTTTGTTGTCGAACGTATTCATGTTGCTTTTGTTGTAGTTATTACTGATACTGTAGTTCTTGTGGTCGTGATTATACCTGGTGTTTTGATTGTGGTAGCAGTCGTAGGAGTGATTAGTTATTTTTGGGCGATACACTCGCGCATAAATTTTAAACATTGATAATTATCTGAGTAATTTTTCAGAGAGAGTTAGAGATGGAGGGACAATATCTGATTCGTGTTGTATACAAATATAATATATGACTTGGGAGTTTTACCTATCTGGGTAACACGAATCAAAGAACGATTAACCAATCAATTCTTTCAGAAGTCTTTACAAATACGATGAAAAGTGTGTCCTTTGAGGAAGATAATGGAGAACGTAACTTCATGCACTGCTCCATTGTACTCAAATGAAATTAGCACTAACCGAGTAGTGATTCAGGCAACTTTCCCGCCATCAGTAAAGGCTAATATTTTATTAAGTCAACAATAGTAGGTCTGAAAATCCATATATGGTTGTTACTTAAAACAATTACAAAAATTGATGAGTTCGCTAATAGCATCGGAAGGAGACTTACAAACCAACAAACAATTGATTTTCAACGAACGGTATAAACACACTATCGATAAGTTGGTTAGAAATTAAAGTGACTGACTAACAATAAAGAAGTAATATTGAACCGGTCTGTGTGTTTATTATTGGCGTATTGATGCTCCCAACATGAAAACAAAATTTGTTTCGACACACGGATCCACATCAAATAATTTGCAAACCAATTACAAAAACAAGTATATGTATATTTATATATATGTGTGTCTGTGTGTGTGTGTGCGTGTGTGTGTGTGTGTGTGTATGTATATATGTGTATATATATATATGTGTGTATATAT
>NC_068982.1:145973969-145982370 GCF_001194135.2 Octopus bimaculoides
CATACACTTAAGAAAGACTTTTCAGCGAAATATACAGCTTCCCAGATTTACCGGAATAGCTGTTTCTATAATGTATTCGCCTTTCTTGTTTTTTTTTAGATAATACCTTTTTACAACTTCAGTTGAATCCATGTCGTAAGTAAATAAAGAAGAGCAATCAAATATTGCACACTCTAAAGACAAATATACGTTGAATAATTATACCAGTGTTTTAATCGTAGAAAGGAGGAAATCGCTACGGGTACTCAAAATCTAAGAATAGCATGAAAACGTTGTGACATGACATGTGTTTCATAAAAAGGATTGATATAGTTCAAAATCAAACATTAAGTATCTTCTGTATGCAGCTGGGGATGATAAAATAAATTTATTAGGAAAAAAATTACGTTTTAAAACCTAAAAATATCGTTCCATCGACGATTTGATATACACGATTCTTCTATGCTAGAGTATAATCTCAATGTTCTCCCTTCGCTAATGATGAAAATTCTTACACATATATTGCACTTATATATCATAACTTCATTATCAGTAACAATAAAGCGAAAAATTGGTGCTTTACTCTTAAGTTTCTCAAAATTAAGATGAAGTATTATTTCCTTCTCTGCAGTTGGTTAATGTTTGGCGAGAAACATCAATGGAACAGACGTCATTTATAATGATCTTTGTATTAAATATATTTTAATTATTTCTAAAATTATCAAAGCTACAATCTGAGCTTCTCGGTAGTTACTCTACAATATAATTAAGGAGTTTAAAATAGACGTATATCAATTTATAATAATTCTGTAATAGGATGCGCGATCACAAAATATCTGCTGTGACTGAAGGAGATCTTAATGTAAAGTGCTAATCATCAATTGATTAAACATGCAGTTTGAATCATATATTCTAATTTGTTTATCCAAAGTATTATAAACAGCTACAAATATATATCCATAAAATATCACTGGATATTGAAAAACTTAGTCTCCTTTCAAATTATTTAATTTCAATGGAATGGAACCAATGCGGATTTTATGTAAAATCTGAAAAATAACCTGATATTCAAACCAGAGTACATGGGTTAGAATGGAAAGAATAAAGCACGAATCACTATTCAATAAAAGGAAGGTAAATAGATAGGTTTGCGTTACAGGAATATAATATGAATATATAATTTCCGAAGCTATCAATTACAGAATATTTGTAGAAAGAAAAGACAAATAAAATATTACTAAATACATGAATTAACTAACTCATGATCTATGTATATTTCAAGTTTATTATAAATCAATGTGTTTTGATTATCTCTGATAACGTAATAACGCACGGGAAGTAAAGAATCAATTTATGGAAATAAACAATTCATTAAATTATACATTTCCGGTTGTGAAATTCAAAATGTGGTCATTAATGTAATGATACTTTCCAATTTTCCGTTTACGTTATAAAACAATCGAACGTACAAACATTACATGTTTGAACGTATGTCTAAATGTATGTGTACATTTACCAATATCAGTGTGGGTGTGTGTGTGTGTGTGTGTGTGTATGTTTCTGTGTGTGTATGTTTCTGTGTGTGTATGTTTCTGTGTGTGTATGTTTCTGTGTGTTTGTGTGTGTGTATTAATATGTAAATATGTGCATATATACATACATATTATCTGTGCATGACTATTATCACTCGTAACAAGGACAGACATATTCTGTAAGTTATTAAAAAAAAAAACGTTGTAAGAAAACATGAGAGATCTGAATGCATGTAAATGAATTCAATAACATATTTAGAATCTCTTGTTTGGACTTTTTTTATCAAGAGAATTCAGAAAGAAAAATTACAGAAATGACATATATGGTTGAAACTTTAATGATATTAATGAACTAAAAAAAAAAATCTAAAAAGCGAACAAAAATATATTTCATTAAAATTAAGTAATCAAATTAATTGTCATAAATAACTTTATTTAAGTGGTCTTCACTTCGTCGCACAAAGATGGGCGAACACTATGTATTCCTGTTTTTTATATGTAAAACTTAGTTATTTTCCCAAAATTATTATTCTATTCAGGATATACTTTATATATTGAACCGACTTAATTCTAATATGTTGAGAGATGAACTAATAACATATAAACTAGAGTTACTATTTTCACATGATCACAAACATAATAGACAACACTGCGAATATAAACAAATCTTCAAGAAAAAAATATATTTTCAAAACACAAATACCGCCATTTGAGTGGATTTTCTCTCTCTTCTGCTATGTATATTAAGTCATTTTTTTATATATACGTACATACACATACACACACATATATATATAGGCATATATGGGTACAGGACGTCACAAACCGTAAACAACATGAAATACGAAAAGAAATGAGTTGAGTACGGAAATAACGAGAGAAACAAATGGAAAACAGGACAAATAACATAAAGAACGACCATTCATCAGGTGTCAGCTGTCCATCTACTCCTCATTTCGAGCATTGAACAGCAATATGAGAATTCAAAGGCAGTTGCTCAGGCAAAAGCAGAAATAAAATTTGGGATTTACGTAGGATCAAATTTGGGAACAAGAACAAGACAGTGGAGACGTTCTAGGAAACCGAACGAAAACAAGCAGACGAGGTAAAATAGCGAACGCTGGAGAAATATTGTCTTTGACAATAGAAAATATAGAATAGAGAGGCAGATAGGATACGTGCAGTCTCTACGACAGCACTGAAGGAAAAGAAAGATGATCACATGAGGAAAACAAAGATGGACGATGGTCACGTGTGAGCAACCAGAGAGAGAGAGAGTAAAGGAGGGAGAGCGAGAGAGAGTGGATTGCATTCAAAGCGTGGATTGCATTCAAAGATTTCAGATTCTTAAATTCTTGGATATCTGCTATTGAATTAAAAAAAATCGGACGTTTCCATCTCTAATTTATTCGCAGTTATTCGCAAAATTTTTCATATGGTAGTATTACCACCATATCAAAAGTTTGCCTAGCACACATGCAGTGACACGCGCGCTTGCCCGTGTTTAGTATTCTCAATAATTAACGGCACCAGATTTGCATAGATACGTAAACACACACGATGACGCCGCACCTCCTTATAATCTCAGAAAGCGCATCGCCTGAAAAATACACATGCGCATCTGGTCACAAATTTGTTGTTGGTTGCCCTAAAATAGAACGGCAATCCCCTAACTTTTAATCTCTTACTTTAAAAAAAAAATGTCCTAAATAATTAAAAATCTCTTTATCAACAGATTCATTGCTTTTGACACCGTCCGTTCATTCTTGTAACTATTTCAAAGTACTTGACTGATCATCTTCCATCCTTCCCAAACAAACATGTTAAATCCCATGAATTACACCAACAAGGAGTACAGAAATCTGCTGACCAACTAACCTTTTTACTAACTAACGTTCTTTTGTGATAGCTAAACATCTCCATAAAAACTGGCAAAATCTAATTACAAAGGTTTAAATGTTGAACTGAACTATAACCTTCGTATTTGCAGAAGAAAAGGTTAAATCTCCTATTAATAAAATCAACAACAATTAAACCTAGTGGCACATCTGCTGAACAACTGACCTTTTCACCTATCTACAATTTTATATGGACATCTAAACGAGGAATGTCTTACCCGCGGCCCAATATGTGTTATTTTCTTGTTATAATTTCATTTACTTTGATAATGTATGATGAGAAAATTATTCTCGGAGTGTGCTATTTTGAACGGACCAATGAAAATCTCAATAGAGGGAAGTAAACTGAGGGAGGCCATGGATCTTATAACGTAGAATGACTGACTCTACATCGTTGATGCATAATTAACAGCCATTGTTTCAGTTTCAAATCTTTTGCGGTCGGATCAATATTGATTGTGTTATTTCCTAACCTTGTTTACAATGTCAAGTGATAATGACTTCAGTGGTACTTCAGTGTTTCTAGTCAAGCCTAAGCCCAATAATAATGCTTTATGCGGAAGAGATTATTTGTTCTTTATTTGTTTCTGATTTACGGAATATTAATATCAGCATGATTACGTAATGGTTTTAATTGATAATTTTAATAGCCCATTATTTGATCATGACATCTGATACTAAGAAGAGAAAAATATCAGAAGAAAAGAGAAAATTCAATAACCTATGGATAGAAAAATATCTCATAGTTGAAACATGCAATAATATTATTTGCCTCTTATGTAATGATAAAATTGTATGCGAAGAAAACAAAATTAAGCGTCATTATGCTGCCAAACATGAGTTACAATATAATGAATTAAACGAAGAAATTAAACGTCATTATGCTGCCAAACATGAGTTACAATATAATGAATTAAACGAAGAAAGAAGGAAAATGAAAATAGATGAATTGAAGAAGCTTAGTTCACAAGAAAACAATTTCAAAAGGCATGTTGGGAAACTGGTACATGTACAAACGTTAGTTATTTAATAGCTGAAAAATTGGCTCAGAAGGGTAAGCTATTGATAGATGGCGAATTAATGAATGTATTGTAATTGCTTTTGGTGATTACTGTCCCGAGAAGGTGAACTTATTCAATGAAAAATGTCTGTCGCATCAGACAATTGGTAGAAGAATTGATGACTTAGCTGACAGTATTGTGGGTATATTGCAGACTCAAATATCTAAATGCGTTCATTACAGTTTATCATTGTACGAAAGTACTGATGAAAATGACACTGCGCAATTGGTTATTTTCATCAGAGGAATTAATTTCAGTTTTAATATCATTGAAGAAATGTTGGACCTGTGTCCTATGAAGGGTACAACAACTGGCAGAGATATAATTGAGCATGTTCATATATCATTAGAAAAGTTCAATGTTGATAGAAATAAAATCAATTCGATCATAACTGATGGAGCTCCTGCATTAACTGGTAAAAATAATGGGTTTATTATTTATTCAAAGAAATGGTTGATCATGATATACTTAAGTATCATTGCTTGATTCATCAATTATGTGCTCAAATTCCAAGCGATTATGTGCTCAAAAATTAAATATGGAACAGTTGATGACAGATATTGTGAACATTGTTAATTGTATCAGATCTCGGGACTTGCACCATCGTACATTCAAAGGATACTTGGTAGAAGTTGGCAGTGAGTATGAAAACTTTATTTATATCTCAAAATCAGATGGCTAAGTCAAGCAGCAACTTTGAATAGATTTCAATTATTGTTGTCCGAAATAAAATAGTTCATGTAAAACAAAAAGCAAATTGTAGATGTTTTAGCAAACGAAGAATTGTTGAATGATCTGTTCTTCTTAGTAGATCTCACTGGAATGTTAGCTGAACTTAATTTGCATTTACAAGGAAAATACTAGTTATGTGTTCAAAGTTTGAACAAATAACAAGTTTTTTCTAAACAATTAGAACTTTTCATAATACAATTGAAGGCTGGAGAAATTGTACGTTTTCAGATTTTATCTAAACGACAAGAAGAATGTCCTGGGAACTTTGAAAAAGAAGATTCTACAACCAGATTTTCTGACTTCAGAAAGATATAAACTGAACTAAAATTGTTGAATGATCCATTTTCATTTATTATGAGGAAGCACTAGCCAAATATCAACTAGAACTCATTGAGCTTCAAACTAGAGAATCTTTGAGAACTTATCATAGAGAACATGCCCTTCTTGACTTTTACAGGGAATTGCATTCTTTCAATGAATTTGATTAAATTGCCAATATAACTGGAAAACTATTGTGCATGTGTGGTTGTACATACTGCTGTGAACAATTCCTTTCGCGTAAGAAAATCATCTGAAAGAAATTGGCTGAGTGAATGCCATTTAACTAAAATTCTTCGAGTAAAGAATAGTACCATAAAAGCAGATGTTGGGAAAATAATTAAAGGAAAGCAATGCCAAAAATCACATTATTTTATTTTGTGTAAGTGTAATTTCATTTTTATATTCAATAGCACATTATTTTGTATAAATATGTGTTATTAATAAATTTTATTCACTCTATTTTGAACTTTTTAAAAGTTTATATCGAAGTACCTTTGTGGCCGCGTGAATATACTTAAATTTATAATTTGTCTCACTAGGAAAAACGGTTGGACATCCCTGCTCTAAACAATAAACCCATGACATGAAGCTATCACATTTAAATAGACATACTCGTTTACATTTTCATATGCGTGATTGAATTGTGAACAATAAAACAACTTCAAATAAATCTATCACAACTCATCTTACAACCTAATTATCATTTAACTGAACTCCACTCACGACAGAGACTTGTAACTTAACAGAGACTCCATAAAGCCAATTTCAACTCTAATGCACCATCAGTCTGATGATGGCTTAGCAGGTCGACGTTGGAAGTCATTCACAATACTATTGTTACTAAAACACACACACACACACACACACACACACACACACACACAAACACACACACACACACACACACAAGCACAAACGCAAAGTCATTCACACGGAGCATATTTTAACTGATTATTTATCTCATTGAGTTTCAGATCAGCGCGAATGTCTAGTTCCTATGACAACTCGGTGTCGTGTAATATTTCACATTTATTGGTCCAGGCATAGCCCGTTCTGTGCGCGCATGTATGTGTGTGTGCACGCGCGCGTGTGTGTGTTTGAGCGAGCATCTATGTGTATGTGTAAGCGAGCATGTGTGTATGTATGTGTATGTGTGCGTATGCGTGCGCGTGTGTGCATGTGTGTGTATATGTGCATATGTATTTATGTTTGATGATTGATTTGCCATTCACGTTTCTTAATGGGTTGCTAATTTTATTCCTTGATCGTGGTGTTTTGTTTGTAGTGTGAAGTGTTCTATAGCAGAATTTTCTCTATAGTGTAATACAGGCAGCACCCGCATAACGGCTACCTTCTGCTTACGAAAATTGTATTATATGACCATTAATTTCAGGATGCGGTCTCTAATTTCGTTTTCACGGAAATCCGGAGAGTACAGTTTTCAATTGTTAACAATTTAAAACTACAATTACGTCTTAAGATCAATGGCCACTTGCGTTTTAGGGAAGATCAAAGTATATATTTAAACCTACGCTATCAATTGCCCAGATTTTATCATTTCATAGATGCAATGTAATATTTAAAATGGAACCACTCCTGTGGGGTATAGAGATTATGGATCAAGGGTCCGAATCGTCGGAGTAATGTGTCAATAAACACGATGGTAATTCCTTAAAGAGGAATGTCTGTATATTTTTGCAGATAATAATCTTAATTGTGAACGTAGCATAAATTATATGAGAAGTTTACAATGAATTCAGTTCCTACACTGACTGTACAAAGAAATGATGTGTCATAAGCAACAAATAAGTTAGGATACATTATTCATCCCCCAAGCTGTTGTTCGTGATAATGAACTATAAGAGAGGAATCGCTATCCGTGGTAATCCTAGTAATGCGCATTCCAACACAACCCATGATAGTACGTACTCTTAAGATATTATGTTTCGTTTTTTTTTTCCTCAGCGTATTCCTATCAAAATGTTTATGTGCTTTTATGTATCTAAATTATTCTGTGCATATTAAGAGATTATTTTCAGGTAAAAGGTGATCGTGTTACTTATTCTATGTAGCTTTCTTGCTATTGTCTTTTCGAAAAAGTCCGAAGGAACCCAATCTTACTTGATAACATAAAAGTCATTGCGAAAATTTATTTTGCCTGAATGGATTTCACGTTATGGCCAGATGTTCAGCAACGTATTACTTTCGTAAAATGAGGTATTTTATGTATGAGTGTAATCAGTTTTACACTTAGGCTTCTTACAAATTAACAACTGCGGTTAACTTTAACTGCAGCAGAAATTTCCCCAAAAAAACATCCCTCCGAGACATCAATATTCAGAAGCGTAATACGATGTATACCAAAACAGATTATATCTAAAATGTATATGCATCCTTCATTCAATTTCCAGAGATTTGCAGTAGATAGAAAGTAATAAACACATTAAAACCCCGTTTCATGATCTGGAAATCCATGAAAAAATAATATCAAGAAAAAACAAAGCCGGAAAATAACAGCCTAACAGCTAACGCAAAATGTGAGCCGACAAGCTGTCAAAATGAAGACACTGCAGAAACGTGAAGTGAATCAAAACATATACTGCATAATCAGTTATTAAATTTTCTCGTTTGAAAATTGCTGTGACGTGAAAATCGAATCAGGAGATAACAGTTCAATTTCAATAAATCGTACAGTCTACTACATGTACTGTGCACTCGCTCGTTTCTTTGACACAAATGATTATGTACACACACACACACTTGCGCGCGCGCATACACACACACTCAATCACTCACTGACATACACACACACGCAAACACGCACATGCATATATATATATATATATCTATATCTATATCTATATATATATATATATTC
>NC_068982.1:145982380-145982953 GCF_001194135.2 Octopus bimaculoides
TCCGTATGTATATATGTGTGTGTCAATCTTATTCCGTCCGTTTAATTTCGACTTAAGTATCAGTCTTAGTCTGTTCAAGTACTCCACCTTAAATTTTTCTGTCATTTCTTTCAACATTAATTTATCTATTTCCAATATCCCCAAGTACTTATAGCCCGTATCTTCTATCTGGTTCATAACCTTCCCCGACGGTATCGATAGCCCGTCCATACATTTGATTTTGCCTCCCTTCAAGACTAACGCACCACACTTTCACAGTCCAAACTCCATTCTGATATCAGCACTCTACCAACGAGGGAACTTGTGCTTCATTCATTTTTAGCATAAAGTTATTATTATTATTGAGTGAGAGAGCAGTGCATGCCATCAAAGTGACACTGGGGTAAAATATACGAAGCCCATTATACCCATCATGACTACCTGTCTGATAAGGGTACACCAGGCACATGCATCACAACCATATGTGCACGACACGGGGATCTCATATCAAGATAAACAGCGCATGACCTCGCAGGTGGGGCCCAGTTAGAATTTTCTTCAGGTCGAGTAGCCCATCCCGATTAAAAGGTCCCT
>NC_068982.1:145984801-145987586 GCF_001194135.2 Octopus bimaculoides
AGAAAATAATAAAATGGACATAACAACAGAATTCAAATGGATAAAATAATTAAATAAAGAAAATTTACAATGGTCATAAAATATTGTTATGCATCTCCAATCATATTAATCTAAATATATTTTAATTGAAAATAATCACTGGCCATTTTATTATATAATATCCATGTCTATATAATATGCTAAGAATTTATGGTGGAGTAGGAAATATATTTTTTTTAACTTTCCTTTATACTTTGAAATAAATTAAGGTAATCGAATAGATTTTTTTAATTCCATAAATGTGTATGTGTATACAAGTTCGAAAGAACATAATATGATTATGCAAGCAAAATATAGAGTCTAGAAGATATATTCATATAAGCATAATTATTGGAAAAGATATATAATTATATATAATAATTTATATATATATATATTTGTAATTTTATCAGTTTCAGGTCAAATCTGTGGCCATGCTAGGGCACCACCCTTTTGCTACACTGTTGTTATTGAGAGCCTCCTCTAATATGTGGCATGTGGTAAATAAGGGAGTTTGTTGTCGCTACCCTCATTTGCACCTGTTGCCAGGATGCATGTTCATCTGGTACTCTCGACAGGAAGAGATTGAGTTTTCATTTGAAAACACCTATCTACACTTTGCGTAGGTCCCACAGGCTCTTTGGGAGAATATTAAAAGTCTGTAGGGCCATATTGAATATATATACTTTCATACATAGTATTGAATATATATACTTTCATACATAGTATTGAATATATATACTTACATACATACACACATACATATGCACACACATATATATGGTCAGTGGCAGGCTGTTAGCGAATACTAATATATTTTGGAGAACATGTCAAATTTGCAAATATATCAACAAATATATCAATGGTAGCTAAGTTACCATTAATTATTTTAATGCTTAAGTAGCAAAATCTATTTCTTTGCTACAAATTCATGTAAGTATAAACGAAATCTAACTTCTGATATTCTTTTTTCAAAATAAAGTAATCAACTATAGCCGTTCACTGATCATAAAGAGGATGTAGGGTATTACATTTCTTTACTGGATGTCAATATTATTCATTCGTTGTAAGAGCTAACAATAGGCTAATGTTGGTGGCTAAAATTAAATGATTTATGTCTATAAAAATTATCACATTGACGAAATTCCTCCCCCTTTTCCTTTTTCGTTTCTATTCCTTTCCCTTCTCTTCCTTTTGCTTTCTTTTCCTCTGGCATTGGTTTGTTTCGGATCGGCAGAATATAGCTTCTGGTATATGTGTATGAAATTATTGTACTTTTTCAAGATTTAAAATCCATTAACTCTGTTTTCTCATTAAATTTCTAAATTTCGACCATATAAATAATTAACAATATAAATGTACTAATATAGACAACAATAAATGATTTTCGAGATTATGTACATTGTATATGAAAAGCAGCTTTTGCTAGAATTGGTTGTGGATGGCATTTTGAAATATAGTGAGAAAAGTGCAAGGAATAAATTTACTTACTTGAAATTTTGCCATAATTATAACTGATTTGGAGGACATTGGTCAATGATGGTTGTATATTATGCAAGCAGTTAATAGACTCAACACAAATGCACATCAGCATATAGGCTTCGATTTTACACTTAATGGTATAAAGGTAAATGTCAAAACTAGTTTATTCGTCATAAGATATAACTGAACATTATATAACAGATTTACGAAGACATGAGATAGCAGAAGTTAACACATTAGTTTACGAAACACTAAGGATGATGATGAGGATTGTGTAAAAGTAATCATTCATACATACGAAGCAATTTCTGGAAGATATGAATGAATACATCTCTAGGTAATGCAAATATGATTTTAGCTGAATGCACATGCCCGCGAGCGCACAACCTTATGTGACCAACAATAAAACCTGACATTCAAAATCAAAATTAAATTAGTAAGTTATACACATGCACACATCTGCACACATCTGCACGCACACACACACACACACATTCACACATGTATATATGTCTATGTATGTATAGACGTATGCATATATGTCTGTTATTTTCCATATATATGAGAAATACATAATTTCTTGAAACTTAATGTGTAATCTTTCTGGGAAAATGAATTGATCGCAGTACTAACATTAATACAGATGCATTTATTAACACTGCAGTAATAATAATACCTAAAATCACATGCCGGAAATATAACTCAGTTTATGCGCTTACTTATAAAATGACATCAAATATATATTTAGATCTTTCTGACACCGATTTATTTTTTAATTATCTACGCCATTTCACGCTTTTTACTTCATCTATAGAATTGTGTTCGTTCTCTTACCTAGTTTTCGCAAACACGCAAGCTATCCGACACGAGAACACATTGTTCTGCATAAATATCAAGAATATTAACATTAATTCTTTCAAATTACAAATTACCGTGATAGAGACACACGACACATTTGATAATGCCCTCGGTGAACTCCATCGGAAACGGACATTACCTATCTGTTCTATCTGGACTGAAGAGAGATTCAAGTCATTCTCATCTAATTTATTTGCAAACAATTTGTATTCAACAACATTTTCACATCCTTTTCTACCAACCTACCTCCTGCTCTCTCTCTCTGTCTCTCTCTCTCTCTCACTCACTTTCTATGTATGTATACACACATATATGCGAATGTGTGTGCATATGTAGTTGTGTAGATGAGTGTCTTTGTGTATATATCTATATCCATCTCTCTCTCTCCCTCTCTCTCTCTCCCTCTCTCTCTCTCCCTCTCTCTCTC
>NC_068982.1:145988906-145991310 GCF_001194135.2 Octopus bimaculoides
GGTAGTGGTTCTTCTAAAAGTATATTTGCATTGTAATTAACGAAAGAATATACGAGGGACTGCTGAAAAGTTCTTTGCTTTAGGGGTATCGCGAAACGCGTGGCTAGTGTCCCAACCTTTCGAGTTGTTTTACAGGCACTAGACAAATTGAAGGACCGCTGTGTGTGAATCTCAGAGTGAATGAAATCATAATTAACTGCTCCTCCTCTATTTTCTTTTACCCAAAGCCAAGAACTTTACCTCACCCTCTTGTATGTGTTAAACAATGTTCAATATAAAAACAATGTTAACCGTTGTTTTTTTTTTATCAGAAATTATATATATGATATTACATTGAAAATAGTTTTGAGCCTTTTTCATTCATAAATTTCATTTCTGGAATTATTAGCAGCATCTTCCTGTCTTGTGGCGCCTGTCTACATGTGAGTATAAGCACACTATGGCAAATATTGTGAACCGTACAATAAACTAGACAAAATGATATTAATCAATTGTCATCTTAAAGGAATTACAATGAATTTGAACTGAATAATTGTTCATGTTGAAGTAACTGAATTTATAGATATCACTTCATTTAGAAATAAGTCCACACATTTATAATTGAGTACAATGATATTCTATGAGGGTTAGAAATCTCAGGTTTCACCGAGCGAAATTTATTCTAAGTTATAATGTTCATATTTCCCATTTGTCAAAGGAAATAACTTTGTCTATTTTATTGATTTTAATTCATAATTTAGTCTGAGGGCATGAATCACTTATTGGATAATGCAATAGCTACAAGTAGGTATTTTGTATTTCATCACTAGTGCTACATTAATTGCAAGAGTCAATACTCTAATTTCTTAAAAGCGGAGTTCACATTCTTTTCAATAATAACCTTATGTTCTCAGAACCCTACCTACAGGTAGCAATAGGACAGTTCAATTCACAAATTAGGAATTGAGTCGGTGTATGAATTTCATACGCTGTATTTTAGATAAAAGGTATCCGAAACGAAATAGATTAAACTCTCTGTCAATTTCTAATCCGACAACATGCGTCTTGCTATTCCGATTTACATTTTTTCTTTACATTTTCATTATACGACAATCAAGGTATGAGAATGATATACTTTGCCTAAATAGCAAAATGTAGGTGCTGAAACACATGCTGATTTGTCGGATATTGTAATCTGTACAAAAGAAACGTAAACTCTGCATATCTTTTAACACTGAAGTACGTATGTACCTCAACAACACAGTCATAGCATGAAACGGAAATATTTCAAAGTGTTGCTTACTTTTCAGCAACTTATTGCAGTTAATCTAATTAAACTTCATATCGAAGCTGTAGAAGATATATGTAAATCAGTGAAATGACTGAAAATTGATTTCGTTGCTAATTAAACAAAATGTATGTGTGACAAATAAATGTGTAATATGATATACTTATATCACACACATATTCTACTTTATTTTACTTTATATAACTGTGATGCAAGAATTAGATTAGCGAAATTAAGTAAATAAAATTGATAAAAAGACAACAGATGACAAGACGCTTATGAAACCTCAATAAACACGTCATATTTCTGTAAGTATAGGCATAAGTTTGCATGAGAGCGAGAAAGAGAGAGAGCAAGAGAGAGAGAGAAAGATAGAGAGAAAGAGAGAGAGAAAGAGAGAGGGAGAGAGAGAGAGGGAGAGAGAGAGAGAGAGAGAGAGAGAGGGGGGGAGAAGGAGCATATCTAAATTGAATTTGAGGAGCATTTGATTTAAATTTTTGAAGTTAAAAAACTTGGACTAAATATTTTCAACAGATTCAAAGTGTGAAGAATTATTTGAAATTTCGAAATATATTTTATTAACAATTCATTCAAATAACCATGCTTGTTGCTTACATCATCATCACCGCAATTCTCCTCGTCGTATCACCATCATCATTCTTATCACATATATTATGAAGACTTTTTGTACGCTTCCTACGGATCGAATTTATTTGTGCAAGGCCGCATGTCCGAATATTCAATTATTATAAGAAACGCCAAGAATTCAAATATGTCCTAGACGCATAGAACAGTAGGTGAAAAGCGAATTATTAAATAAAAAATTAAATTAGCTTCACTCTGAATAGAGATTGATAAAAAAATGTCTCGGACGACACGATAAGCTCATAGAATTTGTCCATCCACGGATTTAATCTAATTATAGAAAACACAAGAAGAACGAAATATCAATAGGAATAGACTAATTACGTAAATAATTTGAACAGACATAAATTATTAAATTAGCAAGTTTATAGCTTGTACGATATGTAGAAAGTTGAACATTTATAAAACTGAAGTATGAGAATGTAAACGATGATTGAATAAATAAATGTGTTATGAAAGATATATAACGGTTACTGTAAGATATTCTCATCA
>NC_068982.1:145993061-145995316 GCF_001194135.2 Octopus bimaculoides
ATATCTGCGTTAGCATCATTTGTTTCAATTCTACATTCTTTATCAACGTATCTTCTTATTAATACTGTCAATAGCAACAATATTTTTATAGTCATCATAACTAAAAAATAAATATCAATAGTGATGAATTTATAAAAACATAATATATAATTTTCAAATATTGTAGCCTGCGCTTTATTCATGATTATGTTTTTAGAAACTAGAGATTTCAAATAACTTAAATATTGATCATATTTTATTCATACTAACAATGTGATATTCATGTAATTTCTTTCTTTGTTTGTCAATAAATAATGATGCCGGCTTTAGAATTTAGTGAAAGAAAATTGATTATCCCTTATAAAAAGTATGATGCATGAGTATGTGGGATTAAATCTAAATTAATATTTTTATTTTTTTTTATTTTTCAGATCATGTGTTCATGACAACAAAGAGACTGACTTGCAAACTAATAAGGCCAAAGGGAATTTAAAATCAAATAGAGTGTAAAACGATATTTTCTCATTAGCTGCTGCCACAAGCAATAAATGTCTTGAAGTAAATGCCTGAGTACAGTCAGAACGTATGTAAAGAAATTCTTTAAGGATGCACCTATGATGTTATTACGGCAAATAAGTTTACATATAGGTTAAGCTGTCAAAAGCACAGCGGGTTCAATAAATAACTAACGATATTCTTAACCGAGAATAACAATAAAAACTATTTTATTTTAATGTTATATTAATTGTAACTGTTAGAAATGACTAACAGATATGACACCTGTCACGGAGAAAGAGAGAAAGAAAGAGAGAGAGAGAGATAAAAAGAAAGAGAGAGAAAGAGAAAGAGAGAGAGAGAGAGAGAGAGAGAGAGAGAGAGAGAGAAACATACACACGTACTGATACATGCGCACATTCGTACATACATACCCACTCACACATAGAAGCATACACAAACAACACACACAGACACACAGACATCTGTACATGATGCTTAATCTGAAAATATGGTGAAGAGGCACAATAATAGCGGTATTCATCTGGATATAATAAATCTCTTATGGGTGTACCACGTTTGTAAACCCAAATAATCAGAAACTGAATAGAGTTGACTAGCGGCAGGGGTGATATTGGTAAATGTGCATTTCTTAGCTCTGGGTTTTGTCAGTACCATGCCCTCCCTAACAATCGCATATTAACAAAAATTCATTGCTACTATACTAGGTAAAAATTTTTACAAGTAGATGTCTGACTGAATGAAAATCCATTACATGCAAAAGAAGCAAATACATAGCTAAAAGGCAAATTACCAGCGATATTCTTCCGGAAATAAAATTTCTTATTGACGTACGCAGTTTAAGAACACAGATATATAATTTCCTGTGGCTGTACGATAGGGCAAAACCACAACATCTCAAATATGCTGTACATAGATACCACTCACTGGCCCTATACAACAAAACAAATCTATTTAAAAGAAAATATCGCGTAGATATATGAGGAGTTGCAGTATCAATTATCAACACCCAAAGATGCCTTGTAACAATACAAAACAATTCCTGGAAACATCCAGATTTATTGTCCACTTCCCAGATTAGAATCAAGACACATAAAATCTTACATGAAACATAAACATTCTACAGGCTCTCAAACTGTGATGTGATATACACCAGAAACAATACATGCAGACCAACAGGAACTAACGCATCATATACAAGACCACCCAGACAACCAATGTTGTGGATTCTAACTAAATGTACAGACGCACGGGAATAAAATAAACAGTGGAAAGAGTGCTCTGCATCCAGACTGTCACGATGCTCTACGTTCAATTCATCACCGTATGTCGGAAAGTGTTGTTTGGTACTTGGCTAACTATAGATACGGTTATATTTTCATCGGTTTTACTGACTACCTCTCGTTATTTATCAAGCAGTATAAAGGACGACAAGAAATATAGCACACGATGCATTATTACAATAAAAATAGCAATAATAATGGTTTCTCCTACGCTATTAGTCCATTGTTATTAATAGTCTTCTATAATTCTGCTTTACACATTAAACACCATGTAATCCTCGTCCACTAAAAAACGTTTTAAAGTGGTGCTGCGGCCATGCCAGGCACCATTTTAAAACGTTTTTTAGTGGAGGAAATCGACTCCAGGACTTATTCTTTGAAAGCCAAGCTTTCGGTCACTTTGCCGAACCGCTATGTTACAGGGGGCATGAACACAGCAGCAAATGTTGTCAAGCGATGGTGGGGCAATAACACAGA
>NC_068982.1:145996135-145998826 GCF_001194135.2 Octopus bimaculoides
GTGACAGTCTGTCATGGTTCACTGGTTTTTGGGACTGGTTTTGTGCACATCTCTATGTGTGTGTATATATGTGTGTTTGTATGCATGCATGCCCAAATATTCATATACATACACATTATATATATATATATATATATATACACGCACACACACACACACACTCATACATACGTACGTACATTTACACACAGAGACATATGTGTGTATGAGTGTAAATTTTTACTTTATATGCATGTGAGAAAGTAATCGCAAATTCTCTCTTAATTTGAATTTTAGGTCTAGATTTCTTAACGTTTTCATATTTATTATGAAAGCTAATTTTAATATTATATCTTGTGATACTTAATATTTTTTGGTGGTGGGGTTGGTCACATTTCTTTTTACAAAGAATGTAGACTTTAATAATATAGTATACTTAATCCATTATTCAGCTGTAATCTATTTTATTGGACACACGAAATGCAAATGTTCAAGCAGCGTGTTCTTAGATGTAGCACGTTTACTATAAACATTATGATATACGAAGTAAAATACCCGATTTACACATGCATACTAATCGAAAGGTTCATTATTTGATAGTCAGAAGTAGTTAAATCACGTCTGTATTCTATCTGATGTTACAACAAATTTATACTGTGTGGCTCACGTCATTAAACACTGTAATTTATTCTGTTATTTTAAATGTTTAAGTATTTTATTTAACCATTGGGGACTTTTTCTCACCATTTTTCTATTTGGCAGCTGCTGAGTCGTTTCTACTGACAAAGTTTTTGTTCACGCGTACGTGATTATAAAAAGGATGTAGGAACTATTAATAAATAAGATTCGTGTAATTTAAATCGACGCTTGATTAGTGGCAGAATGTCCATCTCACCCAATGTAGTTCGTAGTCCAGTATATGAGTAGTGGGACTAGTTGCACCTCTGTATAGACAGAGTTAATTCATAATCATGAATATTTATTCAAATTATACGAAAATGGCAGCGTCTATGAGCTGATCTCTAATTTCGTTTTAACTCCATTTGCTTCAGAATCTATTATTTAGTATACTTCTGATGTAAGGAGGCAATTCATTTCACAGACCTAGTACAAATGTAACAACACAATTAGCCATCATATGGGCCACTATATTTCTAATTCCTATACGGACTTCGGAATAATTACTTAAATATGATGTTACTTGAAAAGTCTTATTTTGACACCCAACAAATATAATGGGTGTCATGATATTTTTTTCAAGTACCATAATTTTTGTCATCTTACTATAATGGGCGTTATGTTCGCCTGTCTATGTGTCCGTCTCTTTGTCTGTTCCCTCTTCACGGCCAGACAGCTGGATGAATGGTTACGATATTTTTCGGGATTACAAAGACGGTTGTCAGGAAAGTTTTTAGCATTAAAAAGTCAGAAAGCATGATTATTTCTTGGGTATCGATTCTTGAATTAATAAACTACCTCCACATTTTACTAAAAATTCACCGACTATGAGTAACTCTGGATTTTCATCGTACAGTTCGTGGCCCCATCGTAGATACGAAGTGGGTCGCGAGGACGGTTAATAGCAAAAAATAAAATGGAAAAAGTGTGTGTCAGTATATAGTGTGTGATTATTTACTTGTTATTGAAGCGTATCAGTCTCGAGCATGAATCGAAACGGCTAATCGAAGCGGCTGTTGTTTATATCTCAGTTTTGTCAAACAAATTAAACCACGACACCAGAACATTCAGACAATATTCGCAGAGGAAAGTGAGAGATAAGTTTTAGATCAATTTTTTGCAGCCCTAAAGATCTGCTCGCGCATTCACTGCACACAAGGCACAGGGCCAGACTGTAGATCATATAGGTGTATTGTACCCACTCTGATGCAGTTGTACGTTGCTATGAGTAGAGCAACGGACTCCAGTAATTTGAAAATTAGTGTCAACCTAACAGAAAATATCATCTACAAAGAAGTTTTGTAATCATATTAATATTATCGAAAGGAATATGATTCATAATTTAAATGAGTAACTTTGTGAACTTTGAATGTATAAGAGTATAAACAAGCGTACAATAGTGTAAAAAAACTAAAATAAAAATATATCTAAATAACATATTTTTCTTAATCCTCTTTATGTTGCGGTCGATGAAATGAACTGTTAAGTCGGCATGTGACATCTCAAGGTATATATTTTTCTCTGATGAGATTATGCCCATCCCACATAAATGGAAATTTAATGCAAAAATTTGTAATTAAATTATTGAGTATTAATTGAAACGGCTCTAAGACGTAAAGCTGACCAATTTGTTAATAATAAATTGTTATTAACTTTCTACTCTCTATTTTCTTTTCTTCATTTAACTGGATAGAAACTATGTTTAATATATACCTATTGTTTTAAGGGAATTTCATTCTCAATAATACTATGTATTGAACCAGTATTTCCTTGGATGAAGCCATCCCTTTATGACGTTAAAATAACGTCTAATTAAGTGTGTTTATATATATATATAGATTGACCGTTGACTGAACACTATTCAATTTTTTTTCTCCGTGTTTTTCTCCTTGTCTCCGTATTCTTTCTGTTGAAGAGCGTAGCTCGAAACGTCAAAGACTTTCCGTATTCCCGAGCGTCATACTAATATATACTTTTGTTATTTACACCACCTGTCCTCGTCTGTTGTTATTTTTTGTATATTCTCCCATATAT
>NC_068982.1:146001794-146009270 GCF_001194135.2 Octopus bimaculoides
TACACAAACATAATTAAGGGATCAGCAACAGTTGCTTCATCACATATCGAAGTTCAGAAATAGCAGCTAAAGTGCTATTCCTTGTTTTTTTTCTTCTTGTTTTGCATTTGTGAGTTACAAGTATTGCTATCTGTTGGAGTTTTAGCACTTTAGCTGCTACTTCTGAACTTCGGTATGTGGTGAAGCAACTGTTGCTGATCCCTTAATTATGTTTATAAATGTATAAGAACTTTTAACTAAGTTCTTCACCGATAATGGGGTTTACATACCGAAGGGCTTGGTAAGAATTATTAATTATTAATGTATTAATAAATTAATAATCCTTTACCCTTTTATTTGTATATATATATGCAATTCCTGGGAAGAAAAGATGTTGCAGCACTCTGTGTTTAAACGGGCTTGTCGCAAAGGCAAAATTGGAACAGAAACCAACAGTGAACATTGGATATGTATTATATGTGATCGTGTAGGAAATACAGAAAAATCTCTTATAATTAAAACACGGCTAAAATGTTTACAATGACAACTATACAGAATGAATATTAGTATTAAATTAAAAGTCGACATATTTTTACTGGTTTCATAATTCTTCAATGTCTTATAATACATCTTGATTGGAAGCATTATTTCTGAAATTAAAAATAACAGACTAGTTAAATGTTTTATCTTTCTCGTAAATACCAATAAAGAATTGATCGAAGATACATAGCATTTAGTTGGCAATATCACCTAATGCATATTAAGAAACAATATCTCCTGTCACAAAAGAAATGCTAACTGAGTCGGAATTGCAATAGAAATTTAGAGGATAGCATTCATAGCATTAGCTAACGAAGTGCTGTACAAAACGGAAACAATTATCATAGAGAAAAAACATGATGTATTAGACAAGACAACTGATATAATACGCTGTATATAATAGGCAAAGAAAAAGTAATGAAAACATTTTAAAGCAGAAAACGTGGAGTTAAATTTTAAAAGACATGAAATACATCACCCGATGAAAGAAATATATCAATCAAGTACGAGGCAAAATATAAATTAGTTATTCACGTAAAATGAAGAACGCTAGAAAATCCACATAATTTGAGAAAGAACATATCCTACTCAAAGAAATACAAAGAAATTAGAAACCAAACTGAAACATGCCGGAAGGCATCAGAAAAAAATATTATCATATCAGTTGAAGTGAAATGATTTTAAATAATTTTTCTAAAGAATTAAAGCTGAGCACACAACTGTACATTCGTTAGATAAATAATCAATGGAGTCAAAATTAAAGAGAGTTACAAAGGAGTCACTTATCAAAAACGATATAGAAGAATCCATTCTGGAAGTAAACGAAGAGACTTTAAAATAGGGGCGGTGCAAATAGTAAGTGAAGACATTTTAGTAAAATTAACGTATATGAATACCGAATTTTGATTTTATTGGCTCATAATTGTAACCTCTCTCCTAATTATATTTGACTTTGTACAAATATCAGACAAATGCACATTATAATTCCCACTATCATTTTAAGAATTGGTGAATACGCTGGATAACATAGTCTACTATAATTATTTGAAAAAAGAGGAGTTACAAAGTTGATCAGAGGATAAAGTTTGATCCCAGAAAGCCACAGCAGTTGAACGTAAAGGTAAAACTTCAGGACACATAAAACATGGGAGCCTTTTTCAACAAGAAACATTCAATGGGTAAGTACAAGACAACAATATACTCACAAAAAGTGACAGCAAGATGCACAAATATGCATAAATATAATTAAAAAAACAATTGCAATAATTTTTTTAAAAAACAAGTTTTCTATCTTTACCTCCATTGTCATATTCATAATTTAGCTGCGAATATAAAAAAAAACCAATACAAGAATCATCATCTTATACATAAGACACACAGAAACAACGAGAATAACGAAAGGGACCACCAACATACGAAATAAAGAAACTATTTATAATATATTACTGCCCAGCCTTACAGTTCTGAATATATTTGTGGAACTTAAAATTATCGCATATAACATTCAAATCATTGCTTTATAAAGTCTGTAATTCCATGTCTAATACTTGAAACATTAGATCCCGAAGTCCTTATCTGCAGGGATTGAAAGATTATCATTCCTGCTAGTAGGGCCCGTATAAATTACATGGAATGGAAAAGATTACGAGGACCAATTTAAGAAAGAAAGGATGATTTGCATTTTATAGCATTCATAGCTTAGCTTTCTTTAAATATTTTTGGCGTTCGTCTACATTAATCTCCTCACATCTCCATCGAAGTTGTCTTTTTCCCCTTTTTATTATGTCTTCTCGCTAATCCTCTCTACATCTAGTCATCCTCTCTCCGGCAGCTTGTAACCGTCTTTCTTATGAATCCACAAATAAACTCTTATAAACAAGTATCAACTTTCTAAACAAACAGACGATAATGGATTGCATTTATGCGCATGCATTAAGCGATGATCACTAAAACAGTCTGCCCTGTCCATCACTCTCTATCTACTTTTCTTTAACCTCATCACTCTCTGCTAAATATTGTATCCTAAACATATCTCTTTCTATTCACCTTTCATTTCTGCTAACTTTCTGTCCACGTAATAAGTATTCCTGTCCCGCCCCACCACACGTCGTTAACACTTCTCTCTCCCTCTTTTTCTCGCTGTTTTTCTCTCGTTCTTCGCCTCTACCTTCAGCTGACCACGTGACGCATTTGGCCGAAGTGTATTAATATTGATCACCTTTCTCTATTTCTTCATCACTTATTTCTTCACTCCTCTCTCTCTCTCTCTCTTACTGTACCTCTCATTCACTCCGCCTCCACCTCTCTAACTAACTAATGTATAACGGACGAACGATAACGAAGATTATTATATAGATGCTTATGCATAATACATGTAGCACAAACATTATCTGGGCATTAATACAGCACAGACAATTTAAAATAAAAGCATTCAACTGTAGAAAGCACTACTGATGGGTGATCTGATCAAGTTATTCGATTGCAAGACTGATATATTGGTGATACAAATATTATACAATGCACTTAAAACGAGTACCAGTGCTCAACTGATACTTTCAACCCGGAAAGGATGAAAGGAAAAGTTAACCTCGGACGAATTTGAATTCGGATCGTAAGGGTGGACGAAATGACACTAAGAATTTTGACCTTTGTTCTAACGAGTTTGCCAGCTTCACGCCTTAATATTATTATTTGTATTGAAAAAGATAAATGGATATATCACTTATAACTTCACCAAACCTTGACCAATTTTGATTCATTGACTACAAAACTTTTCTATCACTCCCAACTCCTAGGACAACATAATAAGATCGACTAGAATGCACATAAAACAATCAGGTTAAAAAAGGTAATGACATGAATGACGCCTTAGCGTCACAACAGATTTCCGTTTGTATCCTAAATATTTAAGACAAAACACTAACATAATAAGGAATAGATTACTCGTTGCTAGTATTAAGAAATTGACAAAATTCTTATTCGCATAACTTCCCATAGCAACCTCAAAAAGAGTGCCTACTCCGAGAACTGTTGTGAATCAGCCAATGGTAAGAGAAAGAAGAAACATAGAAAGAAGTCAAAATAGAAATCTAAATATATTTATCATTCTTATAGAGTCCTTCCTTCTGTAGGTCACGAAAAAATAAGATATGAAAATTAAGTGAATTCCGACATCTCAAGTCCCGATAAGACCACAAACATATATGAAGATAAATCTCAAGTGAAGTAGAGTGACACATACGCACAACGCTCCTCACTACAATATATATGCTAAATATATCTAACGCGTTCAACTCCTTCTCAAAATCCCCTGATTTCATAGCATTGTGTTCATTCACCTACAAACTATATATAATAAGTACATAAAAACAAGCACCATTCTAGATTGTATGCTTTTAGTAAGACACAGATAAAGTAATCCCCTGCCTCGGGGAGCTTTAGGTGTTTTCGCTCAATAAACACTCACAACGCCCGGTCTGGGAATGGAAAACGCGATCCTATAACCACTAGTCCGCTGCCCTAACCACTGGGCCATTGCGCCTCCACATTAGATACTAAATAAAAGCTAATAATAGTCATGCGTAAAACAAATGAAACGATTTATAAGGAAAACATTGTAACAACAATGCTTAGGTGTTCTTTCTTTCTTGACACCTAACATTTTGCAAACTACTTATTAATTTTCTTGCGCCGCCAGTATATATTAATGTCTGTTGTTTTCTTCTATCAATCATTATATCAGAAATAGTCACGCATTATTAGATTGTCAGCTCAGAGAGATATTCAGAAATTCAAGGATGGTAACTTATTGTTGCTTACGGTTCGAATTATATCGTAATACAGAAAAAAATTGGCATCAAATCTGGGTGCTGGTGTGGATGTGATTACGGCTTTCACTTCTCATAACATGTTTTTAGATTCAATTGACCTAGTGGGGAATCTGAAAGAATGTCTTCGACTAAATCATCTGCGTTGCCTCTTTGTACATTAGATATAATTTCCAGTCCTTCTGAAATGAGTTTCTAATGTTGTAAAAAAAAAATTAAAAAAATACTCGTCGATATGAATAAATATACTTGTAGATATGAATAAATATATAAATCAGAGGGTTACAGCAAGTTTTGCTTTGACTACATTGAATGGTATTCGGGACAAACTATAAGAGAGGAATAATAAATACTACGCAAAACTCTCCCCTTCAGTCGACAAGCATTTTCAATGCCATACCTAGAACCTGACATTTCTCACATGGTTTATATTAAACACTGTCTTTGCCTACACTTTTTAAAAATATTCTTAAAAGATAAACCACACTTACTCAAATCATGCAGACATCCTTACACGAAGATGCAGTCATAAACACAAATCAGTTCTCTTTATTTTCTCAAGTATTCAATTGTCATTTGGAATAAATTGTTATTTCTCAAATATTTTCCTTTTTTTTGTGGAATTTGTATTACTATATCATTTCGTATACTTCTCCATCTGTAATTATCATTTCTTCTTCATTCCATGATCAACAGTTTGCTCATTTATTTTTGTTATTAGGCTTAGTACATCCAGATTTGTGGGATAGTTCTGATCAGAAAACTGACGATTATTGTTCATTTTTGTTGTTGCTGCTAATCATCGTAATTCTCGTTTCGCTTTGCTTTTTCTTCGTGCTTCCACTTCTCTTAAGCTGCTAACTTTGAAATGAGATTTACTCCAGAAAATGCAGCAACTAAGCTTTCTACATTATACTAATAATCTGATACTCTTGTCTCGGCGCGTTTTAATAGACATGTCTCTGTGAACCTCGAGTGTTATTTGAGCTTGGTTATACATTCGGATACCTTCTGACACCATGTCACCTTATTTTAAATTTGCTTTCACCACTCGTCGACACTACGATATAAAAAATGACAACGAACCACGGATCTACGTTGTTTACGATGTTTCTTTTGGCCACTCTTGTGTTACTTTTACCCTTATAATGGCGAACAAATTCATTGATAGTCAGTGGGATGTTGAACAATATCAGTCCGTATTTTGGTTGGCTGTTCCGTTTTGAAGTCATAGCAGATAGTACCATAGCTTTTGCCTTTTTAGCTGAACAATCATCTCCCGATATATGTGAGAGAACGTCTTTTGTTACTGAATGTGAGGTAAGATTAAGTCCACGTAATTTGTTTCTTGTAAAAGTGATACATCTGAAAATCATGTTCAAATACCATCCAAATCGACTGTTAATCATCCAATTTTGAAGTGGTAAAGAATCATTTCGAGTCACATGTTTCTTTCATTATTAAGGACAAGGAGAATATGTATGGTTAACTCGTCTATAGAGGATTACGATCTAGCCAACTTAGACATAATTTACCCGTTGATACGTTGAGGATATTGATTGCCAACACGCGCACACATATGTATATGTAATCTTTCTCAGTGTCATCTACAGGATATTTCTATCTATGTATCTATCACAGTGTAACTTTACGGCTGAAAGAGGCAGTGGGTATGATTTTAGGCATGAGGCAATTCCAAAGAAAGTCTAGTGAGCATAGCTGAGACCTTTGCATCACTTCTGAAAATCTACCTAAAGCTTCAGAAACCGTATCTAGGGATGCTCTTTGGTTTGTCGTTAGAAATCTAGACGCATATGTCTATGTGTCCACTTACTGGAATCTCTCTAGTTCTGGGGTCTCGTATTTGTTGTCGGTGAATGGTCAGTATACTTCTTATAGTAAGATTTGTTTGGCCTATGTACATACTTGAAATTTGTTTGCGTATATTAAATTCCTTGAAGAATATGTAAAGTGTTTTTTTACGATAAAAATCTGTACTGATTTGAATCTGTACGTTGTGTCTTCAATAAGGTTAATGCAGGTTCCGGAATTAGGGCGGCCACACTTTTTGAGTGTTAGTATAGGAATTGTGGAAGATAATTTAGCACTTGGAAGGAACTTTTTGAAGGACTTTGATTGTCTTTTACTTTTGGATGTTTCTGGAACGTTTTTCCTTTATCGTAGTTCTTCGATATTTATTGCTTTGGCACGTTCTGTTCTGCTGTCTATTAACATTAATGGATATTATCTTTTAAGTACTACTTGTTTTAGCTCCTGGAATCTTTTATTGCGAATTTCAGGTTGCGTAGTTTCTTCTTGTTAGATTAAAGGGGATATTATTCTTCGTGTGTTTGGGATGGCATGAGGGGAACAGTAATTATTGTTTAAAATCTGTTTGTAGTGAATATCTGTTTCAATGTTTTTATCTCTTTTGATGATTAGTATATCCAGGAATGGTTGTTCAGTTTTACTATATTCCACAGTAAAGTTAATATCATTGTTTATGCTTTTGATTAGATTTTTGGAATCTGTAAGCTGTTCAATGTGTGCGTCCATAGAATTAGGCAGTAATTTAAGTCACGTTTCCAGTTTTCTAGTAGATATTTATAGACGTTCATGGAATACGTGCAGGTCCAGTTATATGAACAATCTATATTAATACATGGCTTGAACATGTCGGCCGTCTTTTTAGGTGCAAAATGCACTGTAACGTGACATTAAAGCACGGACGTAGGGGGAAACGTAAAAAGGGTTATACTTAATCATGTGTTCATTCTCTAAAAACACTTAAGTGAAAACATTCAGATCATTGATCGTTTCGACATGTTCAGTCAACTTTACAAAAATTTCTAAGAGCAGTCATGTGACTATCCCCTAACAATGAAATACTAATTTGAGCCACGAACTCCCCATGAAAGTAGTGCAAGCTTCAAACATTAGTCAGAAGCAAGGCAGCTGCAACAGAAGCCACGTCTTTCTATCTGAACTATCTGAAAATCTGTGTAAACTGTGAAACTAGTTAAAGCTTTAAGCATTTTAATAAAACTATTTTAACTGTTCTTAATACATTTTCAACTTCTACTTTTCCCTATATTTCTACCCGTATGCAATAAAATAACGTTGCTTTATA
>NC_068982.1:146009404-146011923 GCF_001194135.2 Octopus bimaculoides
ATTTTTAGTCTAAGGAATCAGCACCAGGACTTATTTTTGTAAGCCTGATACTTATTCTATCGTTTTTTTTGCCGAACCGCTAAGTTACAGGGACGTAAACACACCAACATCGGTTGTCAAGTGATGATGGTCGGAGGATAACCACATATACAAGGATTCACACACACGCACGCGCGCACGCACACACACACACACACATCTATACATATACGACGGGCATCTTTCAGTTTCCGCCTACCAAATCCACACACAAAACTTTGGTCGACTCGAGGCTAAAGTAGAAGATATTTACCCAAGGTGCCACGCGTGGAATGAACGTAGAACCATGTGGTTCGGAAGCAGGCTCCTTACTACACAGTTAGTTTTGTATTTATCATCATTTATAATAGTTTGAAATTTTAGTACAAGGTCAAGAGTTTTAGGTGGACAGGAAAGTCGATTACACTGAACACCAGTACAGTACGGATACTTATTATGTCGACGCTGAGAAGATAAATGACAGAGCCGACCACGCCAGAATTTTATCACAGAACAGAAAGACGGATGCAATGCTGCTAATCATTTTGCTCGGCGTTCTAACTATTCTTCTAGTTCGCCGCCTTATGATGCGTTATAATAAAAGCCATTTTACATTAATCTGAAGGTTTTCTGTATACTTTTGTAGAATATAAATATATTATTCATAAACAGAATATTACTGACAGTGACTTCAAAGTTTTGACGAACTAAGCCATCGTCAAATATAGCTGCCCGACACTTTGGAAATCTCAGTCAATAATATTCTTGTTTAAGAATAATACATTTACACACACGCGCGCGCAAATGTATAAATATGTATGTATGTGTATAATATATTTCAATAACTTTTCTGTCGCGCTACATTCAAGAGGAGAGTCTAATTCGATTGGATGATATTCGTTTTTTGTTACAGTCCATATGTAGATAATTTCTCTAGCAATTAACTGGGCACACATGGCTTCTACAACTGAAACTCCTCAACGTTCATTTATAATAACAATGCAAAGATGATAGCCCTACTTCAGATATCACATATAGCGTTTTATTTATGGATATTCTGTGATAAATTATTGACAGATTGCTAAGAATTTGATGTAGTGACTATCATTTGGGGTTTTTGTACCAAAGATACGTTAACCTTTTATACCATTGAGATTCTGCGGTTCTCTGAATGAAGCTATTATCATATCAGAGACCGTCTCCTGCTCTCGATATATATATATATATATATATGTGTGTGTGTGTGTGTGTGTGTGTGTGTGTGTGTGTGTGTATGTGCGCGTGTGTGTGTATACATCCACAATACATACATAAACACATGCATATCTATCTATCTATCTATCTATCTATCTATCTATCTATCTATCTATCTATCTATCTATATATATATATATAGGTGTATATATATATATATATATATATATATATATATATATATATATATATATATATATATATATATTGATACATACACACAAACACACACATACATACATTCACACATATACGCTTATATTTATAGAACCACCTTGACGCATTCATGAAAAATCCACAAAGCACGTAATATATACGCGTATACGTACACTATCCAGACGGCATCGCACAGATACTCATACGACAATAACACGTGAACTTACATTCGAACACATGGGTACACACAATCATGCCTACTAGCTTGCAATTAATTTCCATTTTGATCTCATGCTTCTGATTATTTTTCACGTTCCATCACTTCCGTACATTTTATTCCCTGCATGGAATGAAACAGACGAAAGTGAACGTCTTCATTACTCACATATTCTACTTGCACTACACTTTTTCTGCACAAGTTTCTGAATAGGCGTTTATGCTCAAAAGATCAAAGACATTCTTAATTTTTTTTCCTCTGCGTATGGCGTTATTCGAACAATTGATTTTAGTTTGTCGTTTTGTTCTTTTTATCACTGCTTTTGCATTTCTTTATCACTGCTTTTGCATTTCTTTATCACTGCTTTTGCATTTCTGTGGGGTGTTTATACAAATGTTTGTATATAGATACACGCACGCATAGAGATACATACCTATATTGTCCTTTTGGCTATATATATATCTATATGTATGTATAACATTATGAATATATATAAAGATATATCCAAGCATATATATGTGTGTATGTCTGTGTGTGGGTGTGTGTAAATACGTATACACATCATCTATACACGCTGATACACATACAAATAATTATGTGGGTGTTTGTGTACGTGGATTTTATGTTTATAGATAGATATTCAAAGACTCCCGTATGACGATACTACCAAACAGTTCCTGTCATTGAAGCCGCCCGTTTACCTGAATATATAATGATTATAGTTTGTGTGTTCGGCAGATAGAACAAAGCGCATAAAGTCTGACAGCAAAAGATTTAAAAGTGTAATTAAACTACTTTAAATATATATATATATATATATTAAAAAAAAACTTTGCTTATTTAGGTTATATTGTGCACAAATATTAATCATGCA
>NC_068982.1:146012984-146021128 GCF_001194135.2 Octopus bimaculoides
GGAAGAAGTTTTTGACGTTTGTGGCTGTCCTCTAGAATTTTTTATCGACTATATGCTGGTTTCCTCATTCATACGTTTCACATTTATAGTCTTTTAGTCTTTTAGTCTTTTTGTTTGTTGGAGAATATTTTGTTTTTCATCAGATAGGGATTTGTCTATTCAGTCATAATGGATCCTGGCATTTATACTCTGTTGTGAGGCACTCTATTGATCATTACAATGTGGAGTTATTAGTTTCTTCACTTATAGGGGGGTGCGTAATTTATTTCATTTACAAACCAGAGACAGATTTTCCTAGGATCATGCATAATGCTATTTTACAGATGAGCTAATGTTTCATGGAATTCAGTGAGTGCATTCAACCGGGAAATAGAATCTTTATCTTTTTCAGGTAATTTCCCTTTGCTACATTTTCTCAGTGTTGCACTGAGACCTTTAACAGAGATAGCTTTCCATATTTACTCTTTAATATGTTCAATGTCTCTGATTTGTTGATGAATACAAGCGGTTCACAATTGCGTTCTTATTACTGCTACTACTACTACTACTACTACTACTACTACTACTACTACTACTACTACTACTACTACTACTACTCAGTTTTCATATTTCATTGTGGCCTTTCAACGCACAACCGAGCGAAGTTATGATGCATGTCCTGGCGGAAAGTAATGTTTGTTATTTAATTATTTTTTTGGTTCCTTTCAGACAGCGCATTATTGTTATACCACTTTACAGATACTTTCTTTAATTCATAGATAACATCTCCTTCTCTTCTAGAAATATATTGTCATCTGTGTGGAATGTTGTATCGATTTAGGAGTATTCCTTTTCCTTATGTTCTTTCACAACAGTATCTGATATGTAAGCTTTGATCTTCTTGTCTAGGTATGTTGCCATATTCGAGACTATTATTGCTTTACTATTGTCGGAAACCTCTATTTCGTGTATCTCTGTACTATTTCTTTTCTGTTGGCATTTAATAGCGGCAACATATCTTGAAGTGTATGTAAGTAACCACTTTGTCATATCTGTGGATGTACTTTTCGGATTAAGACTGAGCCGCCTGTGTGGCTAATTCCTTCGTGTTTCTACATATCCTGTAGTTGCCTACTATATTCTGTTTCAGTAAATGAGTTGGTGTGCTTCTAGCGAGGAGTTTGTAGATCTGTGCCGCAAATAATGAAAAGCGAGTCTCTGTTTAGTGCTCTGCGCTTTCTAGTCAGTACTGGGCTTTAAATGTTTTGTCTATTAAGTTTCTGTTCAAATTTTCCCGAAAAATATCGAGACTTCTCTTGCTATTTCTTTATCGTGGCAACCTGTAGATCAAATTTTTGAATAGTTGTTTTCTCTGTTTCACAATTTCTGTCCCAGTGTCGGCATTTTCGTCATAGTGATCTGTTTAGCATCGATTTTGTAATTGTTGTCTTTTCTGATGACAGAAAACTGATGCTTGTTTCTTTCATGCTTCGTAGATATTTGTATTAATTTTCACTGATACTGTACTAGATAGTCTTGATTTCCAACATAACGTGGAATTGCTATTAATTATTTTTAGAGTACTAGATATTTTGGAAGTCTTACTGTGGATATTTTGTTATGAATTCTTTCTTAGTTATGTAAGATCTCTACTACCTTATATAATTATCATGACTCTTTTTTTTCCTTCTTATTGCTTTCTTTGTATATCGACGCATTAATGTCGAACTAAAGAATCGATTTTTCTGAACACAGAAAATAAATATAAAAGAAAATATTTTGCAACTTGACCTTCTTCTTTCTTTTGCACCCTCCCTTAAGTCTTAATACTCATAAACTGATATTTGAAATTCTGTAAAATTATACATTTCTTTTATTTGAAGATGAAATCTTACTATGTTACTAAAGTTTAATACTGTTTTCTTTTATTTTCTTATATATGACTTCTCTCCCTTGAGAGTGCAACACTTGGATTCCTGCTTAAATGACTTTTTTGATTTGTATACTTTAAGTGTTTACATTTCAGTTTAACTAGTTGCAGCATCGTTTCGAAAGATGATTCATATTGACGTCATTATTTGTGTGTATATCATTATTTTTTTAATGAATTTTCTATTCGAAATATTTTCCTTATTTTCTTATTCTTCCCAATGTTGTTCCAATCACTTTTCTTCTATTCATACTTTTATGTTCTTCTCAGTAACATTTCCAGCTCCATAATTCATATTCATAACCTGAGTGCTATATTTCTGAAATTAAACTTGCGCTTGCTATTTCGACATTTTTACCCGCTTCAATATATGGCGCCAGGAGAACGTTGCAGTTTGCGTTGGTTATCGTTATATTATTATATTTGACTATTGATTCCGTGACTACTGCTTTCCATTTATCGATTCAATTTCTTGAACACGAAACAATGTAAGTCTAAAAACTTTATGATATCAAGAAAACATTAAACGAAACAAAAAGAAACATTTATTCGACGATACCAATTTTCTTTTTAACAATTCTGAGTAGAAACACGAAGCGGATTGGAGAGATGAGAAGTAAACCAAGTGGTTTAAAATAAGTGAATTTTCTTTCGAAAACAACGAATATTTAGAGATTGGGGTTTTAAACACGGAGACAAAACATTTAACAGAAACGAAACAGGAATAAAGAGAACAATGGCAATAAGAGAATTTAAGACAGGAGACTGGTATATAAAATGTAATCAGCTGCGATTCGAACCATGAATCTGAGAATATTAGTATAGTATCACGAGTTAATAACTTAGAGGGCAACTGCAAAGGAAACATTCAAGATTTTCCCGCGAAATGGACTCTAGAAACATCTGGATCGACAGTTATTTAATCGCAAGGATATTTACCCAAAGTAGAGGTATCCCAGATTTACATGGTCGATGTTGCTTTTACTACGTATGGGTTTCTCTTATCTCTCCTATTTTGCTGACAAATTCAACCCAATCATCGACTCATTTCAGGATTTTGACGTATAGGTAGTCTTTCGACTCGTTTATCTTTCTCGCTTCTTCATATGTCTTAACTAGTAGTTTCAGTCAAGAAATCTTAACTCCTTGCAATGATCCACATGCTCTACGGAACTCGCACAATACTGAAATAATGTTGCATATAAAATGCGTAGTAAAATATCGTATCAAATTCTAGTAGGTTTAGTATCAGCACACGAAATCTAACAACCCGACTGACTTTGAGAACTACAATAGAAGAAAATAGAAGTAAAAACTGCACTGCAAAAGGTGAGAAATTATTCATAACATACTGGTAAATGGTGGATCCCGTTTTTCTTTTGGGGGATGATTTTGTTGTAAATGTGGATGATGCTATACAATATATTATTCAGGCTTCGTGGCAATTTTTGTGCTTTACTTGTCTTGAAGCATTTGAAAATGGTCGAAACAACACAAACTATTAACTTTTGGTAATGTTTCCAAATGATATGAATATTTCCCAAAGGAAATTAGGCACCCTGATTTTATATCTCAGTCTGCGGCTTATACTCGTTATATCAGCGGCTTCACTAATTGCTTGCTTAATGCCTTTATCCATGGCCTTTTGAATTCTCTGCACTCTAACGTTTCTAGCGTTTTGAAAGAAAATGGCAATTGACCAAGATTCGAATGAAAACTAATGTGTCATTTTCTTTAGGATTCTGTCTGGAATCTTTGTCTTATTTCACAAAGCATAAATTTGAAATATTTCTACAGGTTATGAACGGTGGTTTCAGCCCATTGAATATAAACCCTTAGAGGCTGGCAATTTGTATCTAATTTGTTATGATGAGTTAACCCAATTACTGAGTATTAACAAGATTCGGCTCATCCTGCAGTAAATGCAATAATACAACCTTTCTCCCGCCAGATTAATACATCACGTCATTGTATACATATATTAACACAGATAGTTTCAATATCTATCCATTATAATATCAGTGCTCTGAATGTCAATAAAGCCCACCCCAATCTGTACACCAGCTGAGCTGCTTTATGGCACAACGTTAACATTTTCTCGAAGAGATGGCAGTTGGGGATTTCAACATATGTAACCATCGTCCAATTTTATACATCATTATGTGCATGTCAAAGACGTGTTTATAAGTATCCCTCCGAACAAAGTAGACATACATGCATACATACATGAATAAGTAAATAACTACCAGATAAACTATTAAAAGTTGTTAATGAAAATGGAGAGGAGTATTTCTAGCAGTGTAATAAACCCTCATTCTGGTAGAATCTATCTATATGCCCGGTGTATATGGCTTATCTATAAGCCCTGTCTGCTAACTGCAATGCAGTGTAAGAACGACATTCAAAAAATTGAACAAAACCGAAACAGAGAAGAAAGTGCCATCATGGATTTTTAAGACAGATAAAAATATAGTTGATTTACGGAAGACTCTCAGCCATGTGATAGTGCTTATTGCGTGCAAACAAGTAAATCACAATACGTCTCACCAACAAAAAGTGAAGAAAGAGATAAAAGTGTTGTTTAGGGATAGTAAAAAAAGGACATTCACTTGCATACGGATGATCCTCAAGCAGGAGCAAAAAGCTGTCAGTGAGAACCTCCGACATCAGAAGAAAACAATCGAGAATCAAACATAAGCAAAAAAAATAAATAAATAAATTAAATAACCGGACACAGATAGCAGTGTGTAGAGACATGAGCGGAGGAGCAGTGAACATCACGGAAGCCCCTTGCCGAGAAGACATAGACTCCTTCAGGAAGAAAATCTGGGGCGAATAGAAGTTTAATAAAGATGATCTGTGGCTGAAAGAAATTCGAAAATGTTATTGCCCCTGCATTACATCCAGACATACAGCATTGATGGTGATACACTTGTGACTGTGATTCTCAAACTTCAGAATGGAAAAGCACTTGGAAGAGACCTCATTGTTGGATATTGGTACAAAAAGCTAACTTTTAACGATTATATCTTATCAATATTTTCCTACAAGACCATTGTGAAAGTAATAACATCATCACAGCAGAACAAGCAGCTGGGAAGAAGGGAGTCTGGAGATATGCTGGGCAAGTGTTAATAAACAAAGCTGTAATGTCAGAGATGCGGCAACATAGAAATAACTGGTACTTAATTTATCAACCCCGAAATGATGAAAGGCAAAGTCGACCTCGGTAGAATTTGAACTCAGAACGTAAAGACAGACAAAATACCGAGAAGCATTTCGTCCGGCGTGCTCACGGCTCTGCCCGCTCGCCGCCTTTAACTGTCACAATATAGAAACATTTCTCATGGCACCAGTACACAATTTATAAATGCTTGCATTTTTATATTTTCCGTGAATTTTAGTACGTATTATATTATTATTTCATCTCTTAGAAGAAAGGGAAATAGTCTTGACGTTTCGGACGGTCGTCTTTCATAAAAAGAAAAATATAGACGAAACACAGGAAGGAAGTGAAGTAGAAAAGCATGGAAAGAAGAGAAGTAATGTTGATTGTATTATTAGTTGTAGTTCTGGTGTTGGAAGTACTGTTGATATTGGTAGAAGTGACGATGCTCACAATACTACCAATGGTAGTCGAATTTGTCTTCTGAATTTATAGCAGTATCAATATTTTGCCATATATACACTCTTGCTGATGACGCTAGCTTATATGAAAAACAGAAATACCCTTTGTGTGAAATATGTACTGTTGACAAGTTACTTAAACGGAACAAACAAAACTAAAGGTAATTGATAAAGCGGCAGCTTGTACTAAGTAGAGACTTTCGTGCCGTTGAATAAGTCCCAATAAAGCCGATATCCGTTTTACATACAAATAACTTGACCTATATTATATTAAGCTATATGTAAAATATAATTATGCTTTATTCTCAATGTTTTGCCGTATTCACTCTCTAATCTTCGTTTCGTAAGTATATTTTATCTAGTATGTCGAGTTTATTAGTAGCAGTTCATATACACTAAATTCAGATCTCTTCTAGATGTTAATTATTTTTTCACCTCCAAATATATTTCCCATATATAAATCTTATCACGTTTTATATCTTGCCTATAATAGGTGTATATGGATGTTATCATACATTCTCTTCTGATTATTAAAACCAAAATTTATCTCGTGTATTACAGATTAATTCAGTGTTGGTTATTCCTCAGTATATTTTCAGTAAATAACTGTCGAATTTTAAGAACTTCTAATTCGTAATGCTAAACAGTGCACATTTTCAATTGAAAGGATTAGAAATATTTTCAAATGAGGACATCTTAATCATCGTTGGTATAGTCGTATTTAAGTTGTTGATGAATGAATTCATTAGACTTTTCAGTCTCACATTTAATCCAATATAATCACATTGTACTACGTGAAATTTCTTCTTTATTATAATTTTATCAGCTGACAAAGTTATCAAGAATATTTAGACGAAGACGTTTGTAACTGCGTACATAACGTCCACTACACAGCTAATTCCGTTAAACCCTCGATTTAAATATTATATCCTGGTGTCATTTTGTAATTATTACTTGACTATTTTGCTAAATTGCCGTGATGTAAAGATATCGTAGATATTTAGCAAACTAAGAGCGCCAGTTTCCGTTCTTTTATCTTAACCTGACTATGAAACTTTACACACACATACGCACACACACATACACACACACACATACACACACACACACACACACACACACACACATTTATATATATATACACGTATACTACGAGCCATAGATAAGGTGGACGCAAACTCAGCTGCTAGACCTGATGGTTTCACAGCAATCCTCCTCAAATCGTGGAAGCGTGTCCTGGCGAAACCTCTAGAGATTCTTTTCCAGAGCTTTCTTGCAAATGGCAGGTTGCCAGGCAAACTGAAGGAGGGAATAATATGCCCAATCTGCAAAGGAAGATGTAGAGCAGATGACAAAAGCTATAGACCTATCTCTCTGACTTCCAACATCAGCAAAGTCATGGAACGAATAGTGAGTCGGAAATTAAAGGCATTCCTTGAGGAAAACAACTTGCTGAGTGATACGCAACATGGCCTTCGTCCAGGTTGGAGCTACCTGACCCAGCTCTTACAGCAATATGACTGGGTGTTGTGGCAGTTACGCAATAACTCAAATGTGGACGTAATATGCCCTGACTTTGCAAAAGTATTTGATAAAGTGGATCAGGATATGATATGCCACAAACTGCGTGATTTTGGCATAACTGGAAAAATAGACAGTGGTTACATGCATTTCTGAAAGATAGAAGTCAGGCAGTAGTGACCAATGGAGCCACCTCAAACAAACAAAAAGAGTGAGTGGTGTTCCACAGGGCGCTGCCTTGGAACTATTGCATTTCATGGTGGCCCTCTCAGATATGTCCCCAGCTGCCCGGATAGCCACATTTGTTTGTTACGCAGACGATACGAAAGTCTCGCAGAAAATACAGAAGCCCAGCAATGCTGCACACCTGCAGCAGCAGTTGGGCTAAAATTACAGATTGGCTGAGGACAATAATATACAATTTAATGCTGAAAAATTCCAATCTCTGCGCTACCAGCGTCCAAAACTGAATATAAAACTTACAAGGTACACCGATCCACAGGGTATTATATTCCCAGAGCCTAAATCAGTGAGGGACCTGGGTATCAACATGAGTGATGATACCTCTTTCCAAGTGCACATTTACAAGATAGTCAGAAAGTACAGACGACCGGCTGGATAGATTCTGAGAACGTTCAAGTCCAGAGAGAACGAAACCATACTGGTCCTCTGGAGGACATTTGTCCTCAGCTGACTGGACTATTGCTCCCAGCTATGGTCACCCAACAGTGTATAATTAACAGAAGACTTTGAAGCAATCCAGTGAAGTTTCACAAAGAAGACCGTCTCATTGCAACACTTTAGCTACTAGGAAACGCTGAAACAGCTAAGACTCTACTCCCTGGAGCAAAGCCGGCAGAGGTATGCAGTAATGTAAATCTGGAAGATCCTGGATGGAATTGTGCAAAATTTTGGCGGTGAAAGCTACACCAATACCAGAACGGGTCGTCCCTGCGCAAAATGCAAAAGATCCCGTCAATGCCATCGCGCTTCAGGGCCTGTTACTGCAACAACCTGGGTTTCAGGGGCCCACAGCTTTTTAATATTTTCCCAAAGAGCGCGAAGGACTTACACAAAATGGATGTAG
>NC_068982.1:146024506-146025861 GCF_001194135.2 Octopus bimaculoides
ACATATATATACTCTTTTACTCTTTTACTTGTTTCCCTCCTGGAGCACCGCCTTTAGTCGATCAAATCGACCCAATGACTTATTCTTTGTAAGCCAAGTACTTTTTTTTCGGTCGCTTTTACAGAGTCGCTAAGTTACGGGGACTTTAACATACTAACATCGGTTGTGAAGCTATGGTGGCCGGACAGAAACACACACACACACACACACATATATATATATATATATATACAACGGTCTTGTTTCAGGTTCTGTCTACTAAATCCACTCAAAAGGCTTTGGTCGGCCTGATGCTAGTAGAAGAAACTCCCCAAGGTGCCACGCAGTGGGACTGAACCCAGAACCATGTGCTTGCTAAACAAACCTTTTATCACACAGCCACACCTGCGGCTATATATATGTATATTGCTCAATTGTAAGTTCAACAAGAATCACAAACCCTGAATGAAAAGAAACGGCTATACCGAAACACCGGGGGTCTTGTATTTCCCTTGCGCTAAATTATGGGGGTTTAATTAACATACATTCGTCTCAAAGAATGTGCTCTTCAGTGATGAAGTAGTACTATTTATCCAATTCAATTACGAATCTGTCGGAACATGTTAGTAATATATATGTGTATCATTATCCTCCTATCTCACTGTTCATCGTGTACATGCATGTATGTGTACGTATATGCGCATGTATATGTATTTTATGTATCTATCTCTCTAGATTTCTGTCAGCCAGTGCTATCCTCAGAAACTGGAATGGAACTTTCCCTTTTCTATTAAATACACCAACACGTTTAATTGGCACATTACGAAATTAGTGTACTCTACTCCGTGCTGTCTAGCTAACAATGTAGCCACCATAAGCAATAGTCCGACTCTCCCTCCTCTGTTAATAAATCATCTCAATCTGATGTAAACATTCCGTCTCATTAAAAACCTCTCCCTGACAATGACTTAGTAATGATACAATTAATAATACTTAACTTGTTAATGAACTTAAGTAATATATGCAATTTCAGAGATCAATTACCTAATTAATGACTCCGGGTAATCGGTGCTACATTTAAAATAGAATTTTAAATAAAATTATTCGATATATTCTATTAATAACAAATGCTAATTACCTGATACGTTATTAAGGAAATTTATTTGGTATATTAGCGACACAAATTTTAATTATCTTAATTTGTAATCAGTTACACCTACCGCAACTTGGTATAAGGTGGAGGTGTATTTATGTGGCATGAAAGTATCAGAAATCCTAACGTGTAAGTCTGTACCTCTTTGTAAATGTAATGAGTCATTGATTCGTTGTTCACACTAAGAGAAACCTTCATTTAAAAATCCAATTTAGTTATAGAA
>NC_068982.1:146026313-146032865 GCF_001194135.2 Octopus bimaculoides
TATACAATATACAATATAAAATAAAATAAAATAAAAATGGATGGCACCATGAAAGAAAGTATTGAATGTAGATGAAATATTGAGTGTTCAATATAAAGGATCAAATATATAAATATATAAATATAAATATATATATATAAAGGCGACTCGAGTTTCAGGGCTATTTCCCTTCGTCATGGCCGGTATGACAGACTTTAACAGACTGTCTATATATATATATATATATATATACATATACTTACATATGTGTGTCTCTGAGTGTGTGTGTAGTTAAGCTGTAGGTAAATAAGCACAGTACGAATTTCAAATGAACATTTTTTTTTTTTACTTATTTTCTCACTGGTAACGCAATATTCAATCTCTCATACTTCAGTAAAAATACGCCTGAGTTACATTTGGCGAGTCATTGACTTTCAGAGCTTCTTTCGATTCCCAATTTAAATTTCAATCTTCAACGCGACGTTCTTATAGATGTGATTTTAATAGTAGTTATTTCTTCTTCATATGAAAAGCAGGTTAACTTTCAATAAATAAAATCTTAACGAAATTACATTCTCCACTAGAATATTAATGTCTCTTACTCAGTAGTGTATTTCATAATCAATTTGCAACGCTAAGAATCATCATCATTCGTTCATCCAAACTGAGAATTACATCCATAGCGACTTCTCTTTCCAGTATTTGCCACTTGGCAGTGAATGTGTTAGTGGTAAAAGATATCGAAACTTGATACAGAATGCGGCCAATTGATAAGATACTTTTCTTCTTATATACATGCAAACAATGTATCTAGGTGTCTGCAATTGATCAACATCTCTTCTTCCCACTAGATTCAACAATTTCACCAAGACTCGAAAAAGCAATACCATTGGACAGGTGCATGCAGCCATTGTGTATATGTATCAACAACGTATGACCATCCCTTCTTTCTCTACTAACCGTAACAAATTCACAATCTCTTCAAGAAGTTTTTGCAATATTTTATTCAATCAAAGTTGTTGATAAAAACCCGTGCAATGTTTCGGTATCTCAGAGACTAGAGGGAGTAAATAGTACCGTATAATTAATTTGATTATGTGGCTCGACTAATTACAACTAAGTGAACTCCGTTATTTTCCACAATACCGGATGTATGCGCTAAGATGACCAAATTTTAAATCGTGTTCCACATAATAACTCATTGTTTCATATACTCTTTACAAATCCCTCTGAATGTGCAGCAAGAAATGCCTGGTTAGTTATGATGTTCTTATGTGGTCCATATATTATTCTATCAAACATGAGTTTTTAGAGGGAATTCGGACAGACATTGCGAAAGTGGATTACGGAGTTTTTCGATATACTGAATTAGCCAGAACTGAACTTATGAAGTGAAGTTTAAGAAAACTAAAAAAGTATGGCAGACAATATAGCTTTGAAATCTTTCTTCGAGTGAAAAGCATTCTAACATTTGTGAATAACTTTATAAAGGTCTGGAGGAGGTGTGGTCTGAAATCTTAGAACATGAGTATTCTTCAAGAGAACGATTCTTCAAACATCACCCAAGCTTATTTTCTTTCTGTTCATGATATATTTAGAATTTTCTTCTTTATCTCATCTAGCACATTTCTAATAATTATTGATTTCTTCCCGCTATGTATTCAATGACTTCTCTAACCTTATTTGTTTTGTCCGTAAGTAGCCTTTCTTATTATGGCGCCGGTTTGCCTCTTACTGCTTTAAATTTGTTGCCACATATTGAAACTAGCACATGAATGACACGATCAAAATGTGAATAGGAAACTTAGGAAAATTTTAATAAATAATATGTAGAAATACTAAAAATGGAATGCATTCATATGTTAAAGTGTTTATTGTTCTGCAGAAGATTACTCAGTCACTTTATATAATAGCGTTTATGGTTTCGAACAACTTCTTTGAGATATTGTTTACCATGGTAAAAGGTTTCGGAATTATCGACTTTTTTTTTAAACTTTAAATTGCCAAAACTCTGCATTATATTTATAAGTTGCAACTATCAGCATGATAATCGCATACAGGCAATTCTATGAATATATAAAAGCTGGATTAATTTAAAGACGAACTAAATTGAACTGTAAGAATCTCGTCTATAAACGTTAAAATATATTTCATGCGTAGGTTTTGAGATTAAAGTATATTTAGCACCAAATCAAATCTGGTTCAGAAAACAGGCTGTCAAAAGTCACCCAGATTGAACAGCTCTTGTACTTTATCATGTACCATGTTGTTCAAGACACACTCCTCTCAGGACTGCATATACTTGGTGTATAGAAGGTATAGCTGAAAGTTCCATGTTCTATAGCAGCCTCATATGTACTCAATTCTTAATTCTGACGATCTATGTATTCTTTTGAGCTCACCGTCAATATTTTTTTTCAGTAATTTTCTTCCCAATAAATTGTTTGAGAATAATATTCTATATTGGAAAATAGAACTTATTTAAATTCGTTGAAACATCAGTACACCGGATACACTATCCTCTTGAAAACATTTTGATCATATATATGAAGTGTATTTCTGCATTATTGCATAAAACTTCTGATGCGTGTTTACAGGCCCATCAATAAGCTTGTTTCTTTTTCCGCAGAAATGATGACTGCAAATTGATGTGCAATGGAATTCAGAATTCATAATTTCACAATAATTTGTACTTGGCTATTAAATATTTGATGATTGACAACTGCCCATTCGATAAAACTCTCTTTCTTTCTCTTTTACTCTTTTACTTGTTTCAGTCATTTGACTGCGGCCATGCTGGAGCACCGCCTTTAGTCGAGCAAATCAACCCTAGGACTTATTCTTTGTAAGCCTGGTACTTATTCTATTGGTCTCTTTTGCCGAACCGCTAAGTTACGGGAACGTAAACACACCAGCATCGGTTGTCAAGCGATGTTGGGGGGACAAACACAGACACACAAATACACACACACATATATATACATATATACGACAGGCTTCTTTCAGTTTCCATCTACCGAATCCACTCACAAGGCTTTGGTCGGCCCGAGACTATGGCAGAAGACACTTTCCCAAGGTGCCACGCAGTGGGACTGAACCCAGAACCATGTGGTTGGTAAGCAAGCTACTTACCACACAGCCACTCCTGCGCCTATTATTATTATTGTTCACTAGTTTTATTCTTATAACGTGCTTTCACTTCACTTCTACCAGTTTCTATACATCTTATAGTAATGTTTGAGAAGTATTACAAGAAAAAGAAAAGGGAATAGAAATATCCCTGAAACCGTGAAATACACAACCGTAGTTAACCTCTATTCTAGTCCTGCTGTTGCATATTGTTTCATTTCGAGTCATGTTCAGACTGTTTCTTGCTTCATATCCTACTCTAAAAATGTTTCTAATTTATCACTCTTCAAAAGACAATTATGTGCACGGTTTTGTTTTCTAACATGTAGTTACGCATATCTATATTCGGCATTAACTGCATTGGTGTCAGTATTATCTGGGTAGCAGCATAGATGATATTTACTGCTACATTAGCTATAGCGCAATATATAAACATGTTCTTCATAGTAAAAGGTCAATTGCATCTCAGAGACAACAATGAAAAACAAGAAAAAAGATTTATCGTCGCAATTTTGAGAATAGTGACATCATGAAATTGTTTTGCATTTATGAGAGTTTCGTGAGGAATAGTTAGCTTATATAATATGGCCGAAAGTTCTCATGTGCAACGAAACTAATTTGGCAAGTTTTGCTGTAGATTATCTCGAATACATATGACCATGGGAACTGTGCAAGCTTAACAGGATGCGTTAATATTAAGTCAATCTGAGCAATATACGAAACGAGAAGTTGGTCAATTCATCTCTGTCAATGCAAAATGACTATCAGCAGCATATCGATTTATAAAGAAACAAAAATATCTATTTCTCTTTATTTATATATTAGGTTATATCTCTTCAAACTAAACAGTCATTTCATTAATCACTTCCAGTTGTAATATAGAGGCGAATACCAATAATTCTTCACTAAGAAAGAAATATAATGGTAGATGAACGCTTTAGTAACCATCGTTAGAACTACTGCATCATTCTCGCAATGTGTTCGGTGTCAGATATTTCAATGGAACTGAGTCAACTCAGTGCATTTTGCGATTTGCTTTCTCAAATAATAATATACATTATTGCAATTCCTCTGCAATAAACTCATCATGTAGATATTAATACATTCCTTAATAACTGCTGATAGATTACCCGGATATAGATAGAAAATATCAATAAAATATTGAATAAATTACTTCCCATTCAGATAATACATAAAGCATACATTTTTCTTTGCATTCTGGTGATAAATCTGTATTATTTCCTTAGATTTTAATTTCCTCCTCACATGTTATATGTATTTTCATTTTCTTCGAACGTTTTCGTTTTAAATCTTGCTATTCTAGGTTACGTTGTTAACATTTCTGTGGTAGCTAGAACTGTATATGCTATTATAGATCATACTGGATAATTTGCCACCTTCGTCGTTGTAGTTGTTGTTTAATGGTAGCATTTCTTTTTATCATTCTGATGGAGTTAATTCTGAGATTGTAGATTATAGATTTACAGTTAAATCTTGTATGCAAGCAGCAGCTGCCAGTCAAGCTGATAATAGTGATAGAGACAACTATGTTTATACTGGTGAATCTACCGATGAGATATTAATAGCTTCAAATATATGCAGAAACAATGAAGTTCGGTAGAAATGGCACTAGTGACTGACACGGAATTAAGTGTTCCTTCAGTTTATAGAAGTCGGAGGTATTCAAACTCAGAAAGTAAAGAACCGACACAAATATGCCAGCATTTTTCGGTGCTCGACAGATCTTTTCAGTCCACTGCATGTGTTGTGACAATAATTTCTAATTTAGTCACAAAGCCAGCAGTTTGGACGTGAAAGAGATTAATCGATTACATCAATTACAAGACTGGTGCTTAATTTGATCGAAGCTGGTCATATGAAAGGCAAAGTGGACGAGTTAGGGATTTGAACTCAGGACATAAGCAACTGGAAAAATTATCATAAATATTTTTTTCCGACGCTTAAATGATTCTACCGGCTCACAGTCTAAATTTATGGTTTCTATTTAACGGTAATTTCAAATAGTGAATACATCGTAGAATTTCTATCAGGTAACGTAGCAAATATTTTAATTAGACATAATGTGGATGGCCCAGTGTGTTTATCTCATGTCCACATTCCAACATTCAGGAAATCACATCTGTCTCTACCCGACAATTTGAATTATCTCTGCATGTTTAGATGCTATTGAACACCAACTTCATTCAATTTCAATTGCCTACCATTATTAAGAACCTGCTGCTCTCAGTTTATACTCTAAACGTCCAAAGAAATTCCGTTGTTCTTCGTCTGTAGGGGCAAAGAGAGACACTAACGTGAAGACGCTGTTTTCATTGTTCTTCATACCCAGTGCAACCGACTTAACTATCCCAATGGCTTTCATGACTTATGGTCGTCACTGATTGGAAGTGTTAACTTATACATGTTTTGTCTTGGTGTAAAAAATGGGCTACAGCAAATATTCTCCTCAATACCACAGAGCTGCTTGTCAGTTGCTTGATCTTAAACACTTGAGCATATAGCTGACAATGTATACATCTTAGATCACGAGCAGGAATAGTAGGGCAGCATAATATCCATGGGTGTTTTCATCATCATCCTTAAGCAATACTTATTCAGAGACCTTTGGAGCGGGATGGGCTACTCGACACGAAGGAAATTCTAAATAGGCCCCAGGTCCAAGGTCATGCACTGTTTATCTTGATTATCAGGTTGCCATTCCAATCACATATTGTTGTTATGCATTTGCCTGATGTACCTTTATCAGATGGGCAGTGATAATGGGTATATTGAGCTTTGCATATTTGTACACCGGCGTGACTTTGATAGTGATTGATGCTCACTTACTCAGTATCATAATAATAATAATAATACTATTGATGATAGTAACAACAACAACAACAACAACAACAACAATAATAATAATAATGATAATAATAATAATGATATTTTAGAAAGGATTGACGTAACTCTTCACAAAGGTAAACAATCAAGACTGAGAGCGTGATTCGATTGTAATAGATATTTTATTAGTTGAACGATAATTTCGACAGTAAGTCTGTCTTTGTCAAGTTCAAAATAAGAGGCGATAAAAATTCAGAATTATAGAAACTGAAATTTAAAATATGATTGAGACCAACCAGCGTCCATACGTTGATGAAATGATATCAGTCTTTAAGTTTCAATTTTATAACAGGCGAAAAGAAAACGAAAAGGACAGAAAAAAAAGAGGAAAGACAAAAGGAAAAGGAAAAAGAAGAATATTTAATCAAACAGTTTTGTATAAATTTGATGATATTTTCCTGTCATCTTATTCATTCCTCCAGAGCGTGATGTTAATAACCCGAAAACATATTTCTCCTCATGCATTCGAAGAAGTGAAAGTGAAGCAGATTCACAATATTTTCTGAGTTTATGCACTTTCAAGTCTTTTTCAAAATTGCA
>NC_068982.1:146032875-146035869 GCF_001194135.2 Octopus bimaculoides
TTCACAATATTTTCTGAGTATATGCACTTTCAAGTCTTTTTCAAAATTGCAGCCGTTTGAAACGAAATGTTCGGCAAGTTCTGTCGAACTACTGTTATTGTGCATGACGTCGAATCTGTGCCCATTAAACCTTTTGTTTAATTGTTCTATTGTTCAACCAACATAAATCAAGTTGTATTTCATGCATTCTGCCGCGTACACCAAATTGGAATCTCTACACGTCACACCTTCTGTATAAATCATAACATTTCTGTTATGATTCCTGATGGAATTCACTTGACTCATGTTGTTGCATGATGAACAGGGCTTACCTCTCTTGCGGCTGTTTTTCAAGGTACAGCGTGCAGATAATCCAATGTTAGTTTTCTTGGAGTTAGAAATAGAGGTCAGTAATTCTCTTATATTTGTATTCCGTCTAAAGGCTACGATAGGCGGCTGAGAAAATATCTGTTTGAAACGAGGATAATTTTTCGCCATATGCTGGTAACTTTCATGCAACGCTTTTGAAATGCCAGCGAAATTTCGGTGCCTGTTAATCACTAAAGAAATTTTGTCATCTATTGTATTGTGTTTGCTACAATTATGCGTAAAGTTTTGACTATCTTTGCTAATCCTAGCTATTTCATTTGCTATTTGCTTTAATCGTGATTCACTGTAACCGTGTTTGACATAATGATGCACAAAAGCATTTGCATGTTTCCAGTAATCCCCTGTGTGAGTACAAATCCTTTTTATCCTAAAAATATTAGGATTTTGGATTTGACTGAATAATATAATGTGGATGATCAGAGCGGCGGTAGAGATAAATGTGGGATGATGTGGGCCTGCGAAATAACTCTGTCACTATTCTGGCCCCAGAAAACTTAACTTCTGGGTTCAAAAATTCAACGCTAGTTTTTGAAGAACTAGACGTAAATTTTATGTTGGATTTAAAGCTATAGTTTTTAGAATAACAGTCACAGAAATGCAAGAAGTTCATTAAACTATCTTGGGATCCTTCCCAGATGGAAAATACGTCATCAATGAACCATAACCAGAGTAGTAGTTCTTAACCATGATGAGATTTGAATGTCTTCAGTAACAGTGTCTTGAATTTTGTCATCAAGACATTAGCGAAATTAACTGCAATGGGGATACCCATGGCGCAACTTTTCGTTTGGTGGTAAAATCTTTGTCTAAACTTCGTTGTGTTACTTTGTAACACAAACTTCAATAATCTACAGAGAAAATTTAATGGAATACTTTTGTTTCACCGCTTTTCGAAGGCATCCAAGCATGCTCCTACCACTTCATCGTGATCAATATTGGGATATCAGGAAGAAACACCCATGGTTACCAAAAAACAGTTCTTGACATGACCTCGATGCTTAAAAAAGTTGTTAATTTTAGAAAATCAAAAGTATCCCGAATATAGGAACTTGATCTTCTTGCGACAGAGAGTAGAAAGCCATCCAGTCATTCCGAAATCTTGACCGTACAACAATCATATCCGCTGCAAATTGAACGCATTAGAGCAAATCTTTCGAACTTTTTGTGTATTTTAGGGAAACCATAAAATACAAGTGTTCCTGTTTCTGACCATAAAATCCTGGATTCAGCCTTATGAATGAAATTATTTTCCTCCATTTCCAGAATTATTTTGTCAAGTTCCTCTCTGTAATTGGTGTTTGGATCCACAAGTAATTCTTTATATGTAGTTTTGTCATTTAAAACTTCTTGACAAGCCGAAACATGCTCACTTTTGTCCATAATTACGTTAGCGCCTCTCTTACTCGCCATTTTAATAACAATAGAATCGTTATTGGCTAGACGTCAGAGTGTGTAACGTTGGAAATTTGTGAGGCTATTCCAGGACTTTTTTCCACTTGTTTTAAGGCTTTCTCAAATGCCTGTCTGACAAGATTCAGGAAATTCCAGTAGTAGTTGTGAACGTCCATCCCGAACTTTATCTGGATACAAATTCGGATTCTTTTCAATCCAATTATACCAGATTCGACCATCATCATTTTTATTTTCTGATACCTCGTTTTTTTAAAAAAAATATTCCTTCAGCTTGTGACAGCGGACAAACTGGAATAGCATTGAGCTAGTTTATTCTTGTTGAAATTCTTAGTGTTTGGGCAGAAACTCAGTCCAATCTCCAAGACTGAGACAGCGTCGGGCGAAAGTCTTAATTTAGATAAATTTATGACTGATTTATTCTCTAGTGTGATGGATTGTCTCGGGCAAGTGGTTTTCATAGTCTTACTCCCATTCAATTCCTGACAACTTTTGGAGCTTTGCTCGAAATCTTCACTTATAACAAGGAACCTTCACTTAAATCTTCACTTAAAACAAGGGTGATAAAATTTTTTATGAATTTTCATCTGAGAAGTTATAATTTTTAGTCGTCTTTCTAGGGGTAATCCATTTGTGGGTGGGTGAGAGGAAGTGAGTGACCTCTGTGGTTTTTGTAGACATTTGAAAAACCTTTACTTTCGGGAAAGGAACAAATTTATTGTTTTACAGGCAAAATCTCAAATGTGCTCGCATTTTTGACTGATCAAATAAAACTTCTCTGGATCGTTTCCACTGACCAGTTCAAAAGCACACACCGGGGAAAAAAGACCGCAATAATATGCGTCAACTGACAACAAGGTATACGATAAAGAAGAAAAGTCGATAGATATGACAGGTTAGTGTTGGAGGTTAAGCAGTTGTGGTCGATGAAAAAGATGCTGCTAGTAGTACCAATAATTTTCGGAGCCCTGGGGACACTGAGTAAAAATGTTGAGAAGTACATGGAACAAGTAAGGGCTGCAATAACGGTGGAGCACTTGCAGAAAACAGCATTGCTTCGAACCGCTGGAATACTCTGGATGGTGCTCGAAAAATAAGGCGTGTTATCTTAGTTCACTGGTAGTGAACAGCTGGTACCGTAGCACATCTCCAGCGTTAGAAGCTGTGCAAGACAATAAATAATAATAATAATAATAATAATAATAATAATAATAA
>NC_068982.1:146035879-146040668 GCF_001194135.2 Octopus bimaculoides
TTATTATTATTATTATGATTATTATTATTGCTATTGTTTTTGTTGTTGTTGTTGTTGTTTTTATTATTATCATTATCATTATTATTATTATAACATCAACTATGATAAAAGCAGTAGCAACAGAAACAGTAACAATGGCACGATGACGATGACGATAAAAATGATGAAGATATTGGTGATGATGATGATCATGATGGTTATAATGATTAAGATTCCGGCGGTGGTGTTGATGATGCAAATGTTTGCAAATAATATCTAGTGTTTGTATTGCAGCAAGTATTTCGATTTTAACCATTAATATGATTATCACGACTTATGTTGTTCTTAGTATTTCTATAGTTGAGGATGGCGTCAATGACGAAATGCTTTCTCTTATTATCCCTTAATACTAATTTACAGCTTTTATCGCTTTCATAAAGTTATTTTTGCCATCTTCTTAATATCAGCCACAGTTGTAACAATATCTGGCTCACTTTGTTAACGAGTTTTATGGTTTTGTTTTAATTATTGTTTTGTTTATCCACAAGTCAGTCACATCATTTGAGAAGAATTACAATGAAATGCATTCTCATCGTAAACATCACTTCTTTAAAAGTTTTTACAACTATAGGTTTCATTTGTAGAGTATTTGGTTGATATTTCTAGCAGACAGAGCCATCATGTACAGAATTCTTTCAAATGAATGCATAGTAGTATCAACTCAATTTTCGTAATAGTTTTTCACGCTAGGCTTTCAAAGTAGTAGTATTATAAAATAAGATAACACTGATCGGTTCTATAGAGTTTTATATATTCTGCAGTACCTATTCAAAGCTAAGTTAACCATAACCTTCCTAGTTCCATTCCGTTGGCAATTATTTAGTGATGTAGCACGATTTGTATATGATCACAAATAGAAAATATACATTATACAAGAGGAAATATGTATCTTTTAAGAAACACAAATCTTAGAGCGGAATATAAATGTTAAATGGGTAACATATCTTTCACTAGCTGGCTGATTCTGTGCTACCTTTATCAAAGCATTTCTGTACGTACTTCTACTTTTATACTGTGCCGAAACTACACACCACTCTGTAGAAGTTGGATGACATACTATGATTGTTGTTTGTCCGCATTCCCATATTTGCGAAATTCAGTCGGTAATGGCAATAAAATTAGAATTGTTTGATCAGGTTTTTGATGCCTTTGCACTCCGTACTCATATAAATTAGCATACTCATATGCATCGTTCTTGATTTTGTGAAGCCCTTGTGCAGACTCTATGTAGTGATTTTGCTTAATGTAAGTTATGATCTATTCGATTCCATACAAAATTCAGTCCAACATTTCTCGGTTGTAGATTGACATTAAAATTTAAGCGTTGACCCCCTCCAGAACATTTGTTGAAAGGGAAATATAGTGATGTGGGTTGACTAGCAAGATATAGGAAAATCTGTATAAAATAGTTTATTGACTAGCAAGATATAGCAAAATTGTACAAAAAGGTTTAAGAAGTTGTTCTAGTAAGTTGGAACAACTAGAGTCAATAGGTAAGAAGGAGAGTAAAGCAAGAACAAGTATGTGAAGATGGTGTACGTTTGTTAATTCAGTTCTTTTTGCTTTACTGTAACATCAGTTCTTTCTGCATCCGTAGTCTTGCTCATGGAAAATCGATCTAAATGGTATTAGAAACCACACACAAATTGCTTATGTCTGGAAGGTATGAGACATTATGGTGTCTCATCTGTTACCAAAACAGCGACCCATATATCCTTAATCTGTCTTGAAATACTTTGCGATACTTCTATCTTTCATGTTTAACGTTTTACTACATCATTCTAATCTTACGAAGACACTGTTGTTATATTTTTTTCATGTGTGTTACGACGTACAAATTTGACCGCATATGTTATATTAATTTTCTCTCTACTATCAATGATAAAGTTCATACAAATAATCTAGTGAACTGAAATGATTACATTTCGACTGTTGGCACTCTACTAAGTTTAGAAATATCGTTCAAATATCAGCTGCCTCAAAAGTTTATTGGTTTAAAAACATAAAATTGCTAGTTCTAATTTATCATCAATTAATTCCACACCAATTTGTATATTCCTTCTATTTGTATTATATACATTATTATTATTATTTCTCTTTATCAATTTAATTTCATATGAATAATTTCTCTTAGATGAAGCGTACTGAAAAGAAAGTAATAGCGCTAAGGATTTTTATAACGTCCACTGCAAAATGATGATCACGACCAGGAAGATGGTGATGATGACTCAAATGGAAAATATTGTAAAGATGGTTTATGTACAATAACAACACTACTCGCTATTTGCAATTACTAAGAAATCAGTTACAGTGAACGTGAATATAGAGTTTAAAATGGTCGTAAAGAAAGAAATTTGCTTGAAACGTAACTTGTTTTCAGTCCAGTTTTTGTATGCAAACATACACGAGCAGCTGGATAAAAGTAGTGATGCATGGACAGGCGTTGGACAAAACAATGGAAGCTTCACCAAATAATTATTTTTCCCATTGGAGATATGGCAAATTGAAGATTTTTATAGTTATATGTATTCATATGCATTACGTATAACTTATACTTCATGATAGTTGACGCGCAGTTACTTTTTGGCAGATATGTATATTTAAATAAGTTAAAATGTATGCATTAACTGATTTCCAAAGAGGGAAAAATTGTGACATCATGGGTGGATAGAGCTACAGTCACTAGAACTGCAGATTTGTTTTAATGAATCAGGAGTTGTAGTCTCTAAAATCATGTTGTCATCTTAAAACTAGCGTTAAACAAACTTTCGTGTGCATAATTATGAATGGCAAGCAGAGCTGCATATGCTACTATTACTAAGTGATATTAACGTAATGTTTATGATATATGTAATATTAGCAATGAACACCTGACAATAATGCGTTGAAACAATTGTTGTCATAAATAACAAAGCTTCTGCAATCCATTTTCTCGTGTATATATATATATATATATATATATATCACTTCGACACCTGACGCATGGTACACCGTGCACCTGCTCAGACTACGTCAATTTAATAGAGAGAGAGAGAGAAAGAGAAAGAGAGAGAGAGAGAGAGAGAGAGAGAGAGAGAGTGCTAATGCATGGCATAAACAATTTATTATAAACAAATCATTTGTGCAGGTCATACGTTGTCTTCAACGGGAGAGTCCATTACATACACACACACACACACACACACACACACATACATATATGTGTGTGTGCGCGCACGCGTGTCTGTGTGTGTGTGTGTGTGTGTGTGTGTGTGTTGCTCACACAACCAAGCGACTATGGACGATCTGTATGTACTACGCTTGCCGCAATTGTTTTATGTACGTATGCAGAAGAGAGTAGACATATACCCACTCTCGGCATATTAGTACTTGACACAGCAAAACCACCAGAATATGCGCGAGGTGGACAATATAACCCTCGGTTAGTATTTATTTTCTGCTGAACTGTCTAGAACCATAATAATATTCATCGCTCATACGCCCAACGCATTTCTCCTATCGGAAATTGAACGTATAGTTTTATGTTCGTGAATTCAAGGAAACAGCTGCATAGGCAACGTAATATTCACACTCAGTAATACACATATATATTCACAGGTTCAACTATACATACTTAGTTCTCAAGAACCTCATCTAGAAGGGTCTTAAGTGAACATACACAAGCAAATTCACCCTTACACACGCAGACACACTCAAATGCACACGCATACAAAAATGTCGCACAGCTGCAGTGCATCACTGTAGGGCACATCAATCTGTATTAATATGAAGTTTACGAGTGGCTGGTCAGAAACAGATAACTATTTCTCACAATGAATATGACCAACATTTCCATTCATAGCCTATGTTTAATTTCACAATAGCAATCGTTCGGAATATTACGTTTCTTTTCTAATCCAAAACAGTGTAAGGAAAATATCAGCTCAAATTCATTTCTTTAGCTTTACTTTTCAGTGTGTTATTGACAGACATCCTATTCCGGGTCTATATAGAAAGTTGGACTGGTTTAGCTGCTTTATATACGACATATGTGATAGTTTCGCGGCTAAAGGTAACTGCACATATTCTTTCTTTTTTTTCTGGATAGAAAATACCTGAAGTGTGAGTTAGGTGACAATCCTATAGATGGGTAATTAGATTACTGTATCGTTACAATCTATTTCGATTAGTATTAATGGTGACACTTCGCACTCAATACGTCACTTTTGATGTGCATCTCTTATAAGTGTTTATGCTGCAAACTTACACATCCACAGTATATTCACAAAATTCCTTATGGTGATCGTTTGGAGAGAAAATTCGACAAGTTAATTTGATAAGATTTGTGATGCACATGTAGTTCATGATAATTTAATTTACACGCACTTCGTTACATGTAAAATACGCAAGGTTAAATTAAATGCTATTTTTCTTATTTCCATGAACATCGATGTTTAACTATCACAATAACTTATTTGAAGACGTTAAAATGAAGACCTCACTAGATATGATTACTCCAATCTGATCTGTTTACTATTACTTTTTGTCAACCTCAAACGATATTCGAAAATATTGGAATATTGGTATTTTTTTATTTGTTTCATTCAGTAACCAGATGGAACGACACCAGTACTTATTTTTGTTCTTTTTCTTAAGCCTGTTACTTATTCTATTGGTCTATTTGACGAGCCTCTAAGTTACACAACATTAACACACCAACAATAGTTGTAAAGTTGATGTGGGGGAAACAGCCACACAGTCGCGCGCGCGC
>NC_068982.1:146042157-146043238 GCF_001194135.2 Octopus bimaculoides
CTTGCAACAAAGCAACTTTACTTCATTTTTCGTTTTTAATTGCGCTATTTTATATTGTATTAACTTCTTTATTCCCTATAAACCTCATTTTATCATTATAATTTATTACATTTTATTTTATTTCTATATACAAGCACACACACACACACACAGACACACACACACACTCACACACACACTCACACACACACACACGTATATATACACACACACGAAAAAATACACGCACCAGTGCACACACATGAACGCACATATACCTCCCACACACACCACATACGTACTACATATATACATGCACATACACACACTTACGTCCACACGAAAATACACATGTACACACGCGCACACACATGCACACACACATGCACACACACATGCACATACACATGCATACATACACACACTCACATACACCCACGCACATCTCCACGTTCACATACACATATACCCACGCACGCGTATACACACATACACACACGTGCACACAGACACATACACACACACGCATATACACACACATACATGCACACACTCGCACATGTAGTCACACATATCTCCCAAACACAACACACACTCATATAGACACGCACACAAATACACACACATGGGCATAAGCACACATACACATACGCACGTGCGTGCACGCGCACAGAAACGCCGCACATGTACCTCCACACAGAACCCTCGTTCCCACACAGACACGCACACACACATATGCACACACAGAAACATGCACACACACGAACTACACACGCACACACATACACACAAACATGTATACACATACATACACTCACACGCACGTACATATATACGCGCACACGCACATACACCCACTCGCACACGCAAATGAATCTACACATACCTCCATACACACATGACACACACTCTTACATACACGCACACAATTATACACACTTGCACATATACGCACACGCACACATGGAGTAACGCACATTTACTCCAGAGACACAACTCCCGTATACACACATAAGCACAAGTACACATATATTCATACACAAATACGCACACACAAACAGTCACACACTGCACACAAAACACACACTCACTACATATACAT
>NC_068982.1:146043248-146048165 GCF_001194135.2 Octopus bimaculoides
ATACGCACACGCACACATGGAGTAACGCACATTTACTCCAGAGACACAACCCCCGTATACACACATAAGCACAAGTACACATATATACATGCACAAACAGTCACACACTGCACACAAAACACACACTCACTACATATACATACACACACACACACACACACAATTCAAACTACCAGTTAAACATCTTTCTACTGATTCCCCCCTCCTACGCACATGTGAAGGAAGACACATAAAAGACAGCTACTCCCACCAAAAAATCCTACTATATATTCTTCCTACCACATTAAGCGACACAAAGTCCAATCACACACACACATACATATAAACAGCCAAATCCACCACCCATACATACACGCACACACACATACACGTGCTATTATTACACACACACACAGATCTGCGCACACACACATACCCACACATACACACACATACCTCCTTCTCTTGCACTCTCGTCTTAGAAAGATCTTTTTCTTCACCCATTCCCTTCCGGTCATTTCAAAATGTAACCACGTGTGTATCGTTAGCAAATTTCTTCCTCCGATTTTCTTCTTTTGGACTTTCCTCTATTTCTGCAGAAAAGCTTTGCTCGAAACGTAAAATCCTCTTTCTTACCTTTACCGAGCGTCTGATAATACAGTATTTGTACCACGTCTTCGCGTTGTTGTTTTTTCTAGTTTGTTCTCCTATGTTTAGATTTACTATACATATATATTTATAAGAAACATCACCAAAACACGGCAACTTCACCTTGTAAATCAGTATGTCTCCTCCAGAAAAGAATGGACGAAATAGACAGGAGGAGGCACGTTGGATGAAGGGTCGTTGAAGAGTCCAGAGTATGCGTGATGAAGGACACCGAAATAAGAATGATACTAAAGCTGAAGTGAAGAACAAGTGTGCGGTTAATTGACAAATATATGACCATTACTGAATATAACAACATATATATATATATATATATATATATATATACACATACATGATATCTATTTGCCAATGTTACATGTAGTAACGTGGTACTACGCAGGACTGACCCCTTACGTTGGTAAATAGATTTTACTGTGCAGTAGATTTACTACTTAAATCTCATTCAAAGATTTATAACTAGCTGTTTTACTCTCTCTCTCTCTCTATCTTACACATACACACACGTGCAGACACACGTGCACACACACACACACGTGCACACACACACACGTGCACACACACGAATATATACGTTTGCTTGTCTGTGTGTGCGTTTGTGTGTGGTTGTGTGAGTATGTGTGTGTACTTGTGTGTATAGATGAATATGTGGGAATTTATTTAAATGTCAAAGTAGCATATTTTAATCAGAAAATCTTTATAAGAGATAAAAGCGGTAACTATACTGAAAATTAATATTTATCGCCACATCAATATGGATAGTTGACGTATCTACAGCTTTTAACCCTAGAAGGAGCCTTCTCCAACTGGCTATCGATGCAACCTATACCTGATATATATTGCAAGCAGTTGAGCGAACCCCTACCATCTTCTATCAGACAACGTATTCACCAATATATACCGATTGCAGATTGCATCGATAACCAGCTGGAGGAGGCGCTCCCTGGGGTTAAAAACGGTAATAACGTCGAACAGCCATATTGACCTGACGATAAATATTACTTCTTAATATGTATATACATATATATGTATGTATATATGTAGATATGTAGTTATGTAGTTATGTATTAGTTATGTATGTGCGAGTGTGTGTATTTCGAGTCACTAAATGAATAAATGATCAGAATACATTTTTATTATTTCGTATTTGCCGAGGCGGTGTGTCGGCAGAATTATTAGCACACCAGCCGAAATGCTTAGCGTTATTTCGCCCGTCACCATGTTCTGAGTTCCAATTTCGCCGAGTTCGACTTTGACTTTCATCCTTTAGAAGTCGATAAATTAAGTATCAGTAAAACACTGGGTTCGATATAATCGATTGTCCCCCTCTCCCAAATTTCAGGCCTTGTGCCTATAGTAGAAAAGATTATTTCGTATCTACCGACAGTGCCCTCTTTCTCTCTCCCACTCCCAAATTTCTGGCTCTCCTCTCGCTCCCCCTCTCTCTCACTGTATCTCCCTCTCTGCATATATACATGCACACACATACACACACACAGATATGTATATAGAAAGAAGGTGCATTCCTACGTATTTGTGAGAAGATTTAATAAAAATACAAGCCAATATAGATTTTGAAAATATGCAAGCGTTGTTGTTCTTAATATTAAACTACAAATTTCAATATCAATTGCATTTTAGAATTTAATTTAAATCATTCGTTGTTTCAAGTGTTTGACACTCGACTTTTTGTGATATATAATTCATGTTATAAAATGAAATACCTGTTTTTAATACGTTAGATATAATTGAACAGAAGGCCTTGAAAGCAATAACAGACATTCTGGCAGGAAATGGTTCCCAGAGTAAAATATAAAATCCTATATTTTGGTACAAATCTTTTTACCTACGGTTATTGTCGAATTTTATTTACGATTTTCTAAATTAATTACATTTTAATGGGAGTTCTTTTTACTTAAACACATTATGAAGCAGCTTTTCCACCAGAATTATTGATAAACATTATTTGACTTGATTTTTATCGGTAACATATATTTTGCCTATTTAAGTTATACATTGATTGAGAAATAGTAATACCTCTTTCTAAAGCTTTAGTACACGACCAGTAATTTTGAGAGGAGACTCAAGTCAATTACATAGATCACAGTGTTCAGCTAATAATTACTTTATCGACAAGGAAAGAATGATAGGCTGAGTTAATATCGACGGAATTTGAAATCAGAACTGAAGAGCCAAAATAAATGCTGCTCAGCATTTTTGTATGATGCGCTAACGATTTTACTAGCTCACAGCCTTAATAAAATCAAAGTCATGGTGGTAAGAATAATCATTTAAATTATGGCTACAAAGTCTGAAATTTCGGGGGAGGAATAAAGTCGGCTACATCGACACTCATGTTCAATTAATATGTTACTTAACCGATCCCGAGAAGATGAAAGGCAAATTAGACCATGGTGGTATCAGGGACTGATAAGTGAGGAAGACTGTGTGCGTATCGAAGTCGAGAGCTTAATGGGATACCTAATTCAAAGTAAGGAAACCTTTTTAGTGACAGTTAGAAACCGGGGAGTATTGAAGCAGAGAAAAAAAGGGAAAGCAGAGAAAAAAAGGGAAAGCAAAGAAGTACAAAAAGAACATGAAGTAAAATTACGGAAGAAGGGATTACACCATTAATTCCATGTAGCCATAAGAGAAGTTGCTGGAAAAAATAGGTGGGATTGGCTGACGAAAGTAGCACTAAAAGAAAAAAAGACCGAGGGCACTATACTGGCAGCGTAAGACTAAGATATGGCTACGAACTGAAGGTTCAACCTTTGTAATGAGCAAGCGTCTCCGCATCATTAGCAGAGTGGATGAAACCATTGTCCATATCACGAACGAATGCCCTAGGCTAAAACCTCTATAAGTTATGGTGACATGATCAGGTAATGAAAGTGCTACGTTAGAAACTATGCGAAAAGTGGGGGCTACAGAGAGGCAAGACGTGGTATCAGCACAAACCACGGAGAGTGACGGAGTCGGAGACTACCAAAATCCTCTGGGATATCCAAATCCCAACAGAGTAGTTGCTAGATCATAAGATCGGAAATAATGGTATCGACAAGATGCACCACATGTCCTATGTAGTTGATGTTGCATGCTTATTTGACGCACGAATATTCAATAAGAAAAGCGAAAAAATAGATATATGCAACCCTATTAAGTAAGAAATAGCCCTGCTATGGAAAATGGAGAAGATGAAGATATTACCAAATATCATTGCGTCCTTGGGAATAATATCACAAGGCATCAAGTGAATTATAAAGGAAAGAGGAATAGAGTGCCCAGTAGAACTGTTACAAACGTTTTGCCACCTTGGCACGGCCAGCATAATCAGGAAGTAATAGTTAGCTGAAAAAACTAATAATATGGTGCCATACGCTGTAGGTAGCAGGCCCGCTACGCATGCAAGACTCCAGGAGTTTCAACAAAACCTGTGATAGAAATAAGTAAATAATAAAGTCGCAAGAAGAGAGCAAGCAGTCAACAACGAAGGCATCCAATTACCAGATGGCCAGACAATAAACTCATTGAAAGGAAGAGAGAGTTATAAGTATCTAGGAGGAGTATTAGAATCTGACAGAGTACTAAGTGCAGAAATGAAAACGAAAATTGAGAAGGAGTACATTGGAAGTGTGAGGAAGCTAATGAAGTCAAAGCTAAATAATCCGAATCTAGTGAAGGCTGTAATTACTTGGGCAGTATCGTTACTTAGATACTCAGCAGCTTTTTGTGGATTGGACAAAAACTGAATTAGAAAAAACTAGACAGAAGAAATAGGAAGGAATTCAATATGAATGAAGGACTCCGCCTAAAGGCAAGAGTAGCAAGATTAGCAAGATTATACCTACCTAGAAAGTGAGGCGGAAGATGGTTAAAAACAGTAGGAGACTGCGTGGAGTTATAGGTAATAGTGAAGAAAGTTTATTAAAAAACTGCTAGAATCACAGCAAGACATCGGAAAACAAAACACCCAACGAACTTAAAGCCAGAAAAGAAAACAGAAATTATCTGACTGGCAGTAGAAAGCATTATATGGTAACTTACCGGAAAAATAATGTTTGTTAGTAGCGGCACAAGATCAAGAAATAAGGAGTAATCGGAAAAAAGACAAAATAGACAAAAACCAAGTAGATTCCCAATGTGGATTATGCAAATCAAAAGAGGAAAGCGTTACTCATATAGTAAGTGAATGTAGAATGTTGGGACAGAAATAATGCTAGAAAGGTCATGACAATCTAGGGAGAGCAATCCAATCGGAGCTATGCA
>NC_068982.1:146048897-146056134 GCF_001194135.2 Octopus bimaculoides
CAATAATAATGATAATGACAAGCAGCCTAGGAGGAGCACTCTGATTTCAAAGGCAGGGGAGCTGACTTGGCGGGCTACCTTGATAGAAATGGTGTCTCGATAAAAATACCGGTTGGTAGTAACCTAAATCACACCTCACTTGTGAGTGAAAATGCCAAGCAAAATAGATGAGGATAACGGTGTGAACGGGCCTGGAACCAATGGTGAGGGTGCCGCACCCGGCAGGTGCCCCACTTTGCAGCAGGAAGAGCCTGGTCGTAATCCAGCAACTGCTAGCCATGTTACAAGACATAAGTTGAGTAAACAAGTAAACCTGATGTTTATGCAGTGTTACTACCAGAGCGCCCCAGTGGATGTGAATGGCGTGCCTGTCAGAGGGTACAGAAAACGAATGCACACTGAATGGAAGGCAACGGAACTGTTCGAAATTACTGAACAAATATTATGTAACCAAGCAAGATCAATACGAAAGGATGGATAGTTAACAGAATTGCAGCTAGAAGCTATTAAATGAAGGATGTTGGATGAGGCTGGGCTTCTGCGTATTGAAAGTGGTATAGTGGGAGAAATCGACATAACATGCTCCGGTGACAACAGGATCAATGTGAAAGAAGGAGAAAAAATAAACAACTATAATGATATAAAGTGGGAAATGCGAAGGTTGTGGTAAATGAAGAGAGTAGACGTGATACCAATAGTAACTGGTGCACCTGGAAGTATCAGCACTCAACTACCAACATGGCTGAAAAATATCTATGCAATTGTAAAGGTAGAACATGCAAAATTGAGCATTGCTTGGAACTGCAAGAAATCCTCGCAGGGTCCATGAAGCATGACCAGTAAACTAGTGTCGCCTTAGTTTGCTGGCTGTGGATAGCTGACACTTTCTGTCATCTCCAGCAAGATAATACAATTCTGTATTTGAGATGAGGAATTATGTACATTATTTGCATTTGACGGATAGTTGTCCTCATCTTGTTTGTTGTTAAAACAACGTTTCGGCTGATACACACTCCAGCCTTCATCAGGTGTCTTGGGGAAATTTCGAACCTAGGTTCTTATTCCTAAAATATTTTTCGATATTACTATTATTATTATTATTGTTGTTCAGGTCACAGCTAGGAATCGAACACGGAATCTTGGGGTTAGAAGCCTGCGCACTTAACCACTATGCCATATGCCTGTGGGAAATTATGGAGTGAATTTTAAGGCTTATAAATCTAATATTTTCCTATCTTTCCTTGATATCACTTCCCATATGCTATTCATACCTGCACTCGGTCTGTTTAGGAGGTTGTTGTGTCCTAGCATATGTGCTGTTTCTTTTAGTTTTCGTATTTTCTAGTGGTGTTCTCTGTCTATTATTCTAACTTCATCTCACAAGGGGAGATGGTCTCCATTTTCCCATACATGATCAGCTATACCCGATTTATGAATATCTCGAGTCACAGCTCGGAAAATTTGAACGAAATAACTAGCAGACGGACGAAATGCCACCAAGCACTTTGCTAGCATGCTAAAAATTGTGCCAGCTCGCTGCCTAGTGCCTAGTAGAACTGTTACTAAAGGTTTGCCTCCTTGGCTCAGCCAGAATAATGAGGAAAGTATTAAATAATTTAAAACAACGGATAACAATATACCGTAGGCTGCAAGCAGCCAGCCGGCAATTCATGCAAGAGGTTGAAAGGAATATAATAATGAGAATATGGGATATTGGGAAAAGTAATTAACAGTTACAGGACACCTACTCAGAACACCCACTCAGAGATGTCAAGATAAATGGGAGGGAGTACCTTGCAGCTTGATAGCCTATCGCTACTACTGTTTTAACATTGCACTTTTCTTAGAAAAATACTAGGGGAGAGTAAACTATTTGTTATTCATCTGACTTAAAGCAATGCATCAAAACTGTGAGGTAATTGGCGATCCTTTTCAATATTATGAAAATATTTAGGAATGGCGTCAAAGTTTTGTCTTTCGAAGAATGGATCCCGTATTATAAAGAATGAGAAATGCTATAAAATAGATTGAATAAATCCACTAAACGAGGAGATATGAGAGGCTGATACAGATTATCGATACAAACAAATATTACGGAATCTTAATATACCTGAAAGCATAAGGTGAAAATTTTCGAAAATACAATGAAAGATACAATCAGGAAAGAAAATGACTGAAGAGGAAGTATAATATTCAAACGCAATGGGGTAAATACCATCACTGACATAATCTCAAAAGCTTTATCCATCAATGGGTACAACGCGAAAACTATCGAATGAACAAAAGAACATCTTGAAAACAGAGAAAACAAGCATAATTCTTACAATCTACCGAGATGTACACTCAAAGGCAGCTGCTGAGAGATTGTATTTCAATAGAAAGCATGCAAGATGAGGATTGATATGTGAAGGAAACTGTGCAAATAGAGGTAGCTGGGTTGGGGAAGTACGTTTTTGACAGAAATGATATGCTTCATGTAGCAGAAAGAAGGGGAAATATTTTAGTTGATGGAAGATAAAAATGTAAAGTTCCTATTGCTAAAAAAACAACAATTCTGTGAAAATTGTTTATACGGACTGGTTTGTTTTTCAGTGTACTGAATGTTATCAAAATCAGAAGGCGTTTCAATGGTTGACGAGGGGAGTGCTAAAACGGAACAAATTTCGATGTATGATCGATATCTAGATATTGAGATGCAAACATTTTGATCTACACACGATGGATTCTGCAAATTCTTCGTCTATAAAGAGATTGCATTTAACACCAAGATTTTTGTTGTTGATAGATATCTAAGCAGTAGTTAGGTTCTATAACGACGCTTCATATCGATGTTTACGGTGTAATGTAACGGTAAATGAAAATGTATTGTTCTATGTTTGTGATGTGTGTGAATCCCAATACATAAATAAGCGTTTTGCCAGTTTGAACCTCCTCGCCTTCAAACTGCCGAGGATTGCAAGATGGATTCGGTTTGCAAATAGTTTCAGTTACCTTATCCTTTTGAATTAAAGCTCATTTGAGCTCAGTTGACCTGTTAGCTAGCGCAGAAAAGGAAAGCCTAGAACAAATAAGTGAACTTTTTTCTCAAAGCTAAAAGACAGAAACAAAAATCTTTTGTTTGCAAACGAGGGGCAATGATTTCAATAAACCTTACATAAGTATTTATAGGAGCACTAGGCCTATATCTGAAAAGTTGTAATCACAGGACATTATTTTCGGAAACAAAGAAAAGACAATGTGAAGCGGCCGGTGGTATAAGTTCACTCACAGTTGCCCGAAATATATAGACCAATAAAATGCAGAAGCGTCGCAATGAATTGATTCTCGTCTCAGTATTGATTTTGTGGTGACTGTCTGTACAGAAGTGTAACTAATAATAATTATCGCAAGAGTGTCTTGTCAGGAATGCTTAAGGAAGTGATATGAAATCGATCGTGAAAAACAGAAAAGCAACAATTACAATAATGATGATAATGATGATAATAATAACAATGATGATGATGATGAAAATGTTAATAACAATAGTAATAATAATAACCACAAGGAGTCACCGAGAACAAGGAACAAAATATACTGTGGGATTTTACAATCAAATGTGAATCCCTAATCGAGGCTCGGAGACCAGATATTGTTGTGGTAGATGAAGGAAAAAATAAAATCAAGATAATAGCTATTGCAATACCTGGAGATACACGCATAAGTGATAAAAACAAGAAAAGATTAAGAAGTACAGACTACGAAAAGACGAAGTTGCAAGAATGTGGACTATGAGGAAACTGTCTGTCATTCCAGTAGTTCTTGGGGTATTCGGAGCACTAACAACCAAGTTCAAAAAATATGTCACAGAAATCGGAATTGGCATGAGAGCAGAGCAGGGCCCCAAAACTGTTCTGCTGGGGACTGCTAGGATTTTGAGACTGGTTCTTGGATGTTGAATTCTCCCACGATAATTAACAACCAGGTATCGTGTGGAATGTGGACCTGTGGGACCCCTGGGAGCAGGCTGCTGTCCCGTCTCACAGAATCTACTATTACAAACAAGACCGGACGTTCTGAGAAGCAAAACAACAAAAACAACAACAACAACAGCAACAATAATAATAATAACAATAAAAATTCATCGCACCCCACCAGCACAACGGTACAACAAATGATGCACTAGAAAGTTACTTGAAACTTTCAGAAGTCGATAAATAATAATGGTTTATGAGAGACAGGAGTTTCCGAAGAAACTAGGATTGTAACAGCGAAAATTAAGCTGGACCTTAAAAGGAAGGCCTCTTGCTCGGTATTGGTGCATTGAAAATACAGAGGGACCACAGTTGTTATCCTAATATAGCATCGACAGATAAAAGAGCAAGGATGAGGAGGGGACCAGCGAAGAAAACAAGATAGTGATGCAGTGCTACTTAGAAAGTGAACCTAAAAGAAGGGGCTATAGAAAACAGAAGTTAACACTGGTTAGAGAAGGCTATGTTTAAAGTGACTGAGCGGAGATTAGTTGATCAAGCTAATGCTATTAAGAGAAGAAAATGAATGACAGATTTGGAGGTAGAAGAGATCAAAATAGAACTGGAATAGAAAGACCAGGCAGTACGAAATTTAAACTAGTCCATAAGAGATACAGCTCGATAAAAAGAGCAACCTAAAGGAGAAAATAATACTAGTGCCACCAATAAGGAAGGGACAGCTTGCATCAGCGACGTAAGTGATTTAAGTGAGAAAGATCAGATTTTAGATGAGTTGCAGGAAGTAATAAGTAAAGAAGTAAGAAAAGGTTGCCAGCATTAAAAGGCACCATTAGAAGGAAGCTGCCAGAAATGACTAGGAAAGTAAATTCTGTTACCCAGTTGATGCACACTAAAATATAGGAGACACTAATTTACTGATCTGTGCAGGAGAGGTAGTAGTCCTCAGAAGATTAGATATCTTACAAGGTAATATGGAAAAGGAGACTATAAAATGAAGTGAAGACTTTAAGACAAGATCAAAGTAGATTAGAACCTGGAAAGCAAACAAGTTAGGAAACACAAGATGCAAATCTCTCGAGAAACGATACTTACTCAAAGAAAAGGGATTTGGGACTGTAATAGATGAGGAGCTGAAACGGCGTATCATAGCAGTAGCAGGGAAGCTGTTAAGATATCAGTATAGAATAGTTCAGTATCAACAGAATAGATTATTTGAGAGAGATCAGAGGAGATTTTATTACCCAATAAATAGTGGAGAACGAAGTACTGAAGATTGGAAACCCAATGCAAGAGAACGTAACCAACAAGAAGATAACTGAAAAATTTATAGAACATAAAGGAAGTATGTAAAATTTTAAATGCTGTTGGTGGATTCACAATGATAACTACAAATCTCAAATCGTGGTTAGATGAGCTATAATTCAAAAGCTGCATGGAACTGCTACAGAGAAGTACGTTGTTTGTATGAGGATTATATGAGTCTTTCAAACCTGAGGCTCCTGGGAATAGATTTCACTCAAGGAGAAATTATTCCGGTACAACAGACTCACAGCCAGATAACAGAGAAATAATAATCATTAAATTTTTGTACGTCTTCTTTATCCTGAAGTCTTATTGCTCTTCCAGTTTTTGTTTCCTCTTTTTTTTTCTCCGTAAATATCAGTTCCTTCACTTCATTTTCTTTCTTTAACGGTGGAATATCCGTTAATTATTCATAGCCATTTATACTCCTAATTGAATTTCCTTCAATTTCGAATTTTATTGTTTTGTGTCAATAAAACTAGATTGCGGCAAATATAACATTCACTCAGGAATAAACATTTCAATAATTATTAAAGCTTTCGTTATATTAGTGTGTTCGAAATGAAGTATGTCAGTGTTCGTCAGTTTAAAGGAAGATGGTTGTAACATCATTTGTAATATACTGGAAGGGTGTCTGTAGGCGCTGTTGGACTTCGCTTCTCTTTCGGCCGTATAGTGACCAAGTTACTAGCTTGCTTCCTATTTAAGTACAAGCCGCATAAGGCATATAATCATTGTAATCATTGTTTCATTGACACGTTATCTGTCGCTGTAGTATGTTGAGAAATGCTTATCTAGGAGGATTATGTAAAACAATATTGACCTTGAGAGTAAGAGGCTGAAATGTATGAAATTCTAGCATAACTTAAGCCGTTATCTGCTAAAAATCCATTCTCATAAAGGTCAAAATTCACGAAATGCTATTTGTAAGGAGAAAGACATCTGGAAAGTAAATATTAGTTAAATTAGTATCTTCAGTAATATTTACTCCCATACCGTTTCTACCGTTGCAAAATATATGGCCATGACGGTCAAGTGAAATACCTACTGCATCCTCCTAGCACAATCCTATATTGTAATAAGGGGATTTCTTTTATGACTCTGTAATATGCACATGGCGATTAGATCGCATTTATCACTATTATCCTTTGAGGTTACTGACACGTTAAATATGTCATTGGGTTTAGTTTTTTTGCCCTTATTCTGTGAGCATTTTGTGAAAAGGCAACAGTTTTCGCTTAATAGCTTTCATCAGATTTAAATGAGGGAAATGACAAATAAGTACCCAGACAGAATAATCTGTTGAGCAAGTTAAGAATGAAGCATTAGTGGGATATAAATGGAGTAGCGAAATAGAAAGGCAAAGAGAGGACGTGAAGGATGTCACCCGGCAACAAATGTTGCTGCTTTCAAAACAACTATTGTAGCTCTTATACTTTCAGAAATATGAAAACTGATTACTAGTTAAAAACAATTATTGACCGAAGAAATCAAGAGCACATACATGTCTAAATTAAACATCACTAAGAAAATGAAAGGACAGAAAAATATAATAGAATGGAGCATAAAATGTGTGAGCGAGCAACTTCCCAACTTGAAATTGAATCAAACTTCTGTAATACAAGATACTTACAATAGAGGAGGAACGTACTGCAATAGTTCTTTGAAAACCACCAGAAAGGATTACATAACTTAAAATATATGACAATGAATGATATACCCAATCCATAAAGGGGGAGGTAGAGCTGATGCCAAAGACTATAGGCCTATCTCTCTGACTTCTCACATCAGCAAAGTCATGGAACGGATAGTCAGAGGGAAACTAATCGCATTCCTTGAAGAAAATAACTTGCTGAGTGATACCCAGCAATGGATTTCGATCAAGTAGGAGCTGCCTGACCCAGCTCTTACAACATTATAACTGGGTGTTGAGGCAGTTACTCAACAACTCAAATGTAGACGTA
>NC_068982.1:146057057-146063283 GCF_001194135.2 Octopus bimaculoides
AACGCCGTCACACTTCAGGACCAGCTACTGCAACAACCTGGGTTTCAGGGGCCCACAGCTTTTTAATATCCTCCCAAAGAGCCTGAAGAACCTGCACAAAGTAGATGTAAGCGTTTGTTAATCAAAGCTGGACCTCTTCCTGTCGAGAGTTCCAGATGAACCTACCTCACGAGAAGAGGTGCCAATGAGGGTAGCTACATCAAACTCTATTCTTCACCAAGTGCCACATATTGAAGGAGGCTCTCAGTAATAACAGTGTAGCAAAACGGCGGTGCATCAGCCTGGCCGTAGTTATGAGCGAAAACTACAGAAAAAAAAACTGAAGGAGCAAGAATAGAAATAAATTGTGTTGGGAAGTTGCTGACTAGACTTTTTAATATGTGGCAATGAAATGGTGATATTACTACTTATTCAAAAGTAGTATGAATGGAATTTATGCAGCAGTATATCTCTAAGCAATACCGTGTAAGCTATTGTATATATAGAAAGGCCATCGATGTTTTTCTTCTTTTGTCGTCGTCTGAAAAGATCTCATTTATCAGCTGTTGTCCTTTACAATCATACCTAATCTTCCATCATCCCTTCTGATCCCTTGGCAATCTGTTATTACTGTGTAGATAACTAACCAGAACGATGAGGAGTATGAGCTTTGTATATTATTTGCGAAAATGCTTCAGGCTAATAGACGTGCGGGTATTAAATATATTTGATTTTTGAATGGATTTGATGTTTCCCTATATCATGCCCCACCTTTTAATCAGTACTATTCACGAACGGTTTGAAAAATGTCGTCAAACAATCATGACTATTATCCTGGTGTTTTATAGAAATTGTCAATATTTTCTATCTCATAGTTGTTTCGTAGACAGTTCTGAATTTGTTGGACATTGTGGAACATGCTTGTGATGACGTTATCCGTAACATTTTATTCCACCTTGCATATTTATTATGCTGAATGTTTTTGTTCCATATTCTTTCACAGTATTCTTCATTGTCCGTTGAAGATGTTGGCGGAGTTTCCTGTGTTTCATTTGTGTTTTTTTTTTTCAATGTTGCTGCAAAATCTGCTTCTAATTTATCCATATACTGCGTTCTTCTGCTAAATGTGTACTGTTTATTGTCATGTTTTTGTTAGTAAATATTGTATAAGATTTTCCTATGCCTCCAGCATGTTTATATCGCTATGAATACTATTCTTATTTCTGCCCGTGTCCATCATTTGTTTTCTTTTTATGATGCGTCATTCATGTTCTATTTCCTTTTATATGAATGGTTTTCCTAGTTGAAAAAATATCTTTAATATATTCGCATTCACTTTTAAATGAAAATGATGAGAGTTTGATGATGTTTATAATTAATCCCTGTTCCTTCAAATTATTCAGAATCTTCACTGAGCAAATATCTTAATGAACGCCTCACACGCAAATAAAACGAAAACGCACATATGTCTCAACTTCCGTCCAGACCGTGCAATAAAACCCTGTCCAAATAAAATCTATCCACAGTGAACGTGTTTCTTGTGTATACTGAATCTAGAGGTTCCGTTGCAGAGACTGGAATATAAAAGGGGGATCTCATTCAGTATGCTTCACAGGAAATGGTAATATCTTCTGCAGACAATACCACTGTAAATCGTCAAAGTGCACGGAGGTCGAGGTTTTTAACTGCGATCAAAAGCAATATGACGGCAGCTTCCAATCTGAACACTTAGAGGTAAGATCATGCAGAAGTCAGCTTAGTGGGTTACCAGATACAGAAACCGATTTAGTTGCTTGGAGACTAAGTCGTTCGGTAACTTCAAGCAATTTTCCTGTCTATAACTAAGACAGTTAGAGCAAAGGATTGTTGGCAAAATAGCAATCAACTTAGGATTAAACAGAGGTTGTGAATGCATCAAATGATATATGATTTCCTGGTTAACTTGCGCTGCCACAGGTTTTTTTCTGGCCATTTTTGAGGGCCTGCATCTTTAGTTTTTGTGGATGAGAAGTATTCAACTTCCATAAGTCTCAGAGCTTTCAACAAACACCTTTTTGCTGTTTGTCACACACATTTTGTACAGTTCATTTTTTAGACTGATCTACATTCTGGGGAAATGCGACAAGTAAGATTAGGTACCTGGTGTCTGGGATAGCTTTTATTGCTCACAGTGCTTTTATCAGTAGGGCAGTACAGTCAGGAGAATTCTAACAGAACTCGTTGTGAAGAAAGGAGACGACATTTTTGGTTATATGCTAAACGAGAAACAACGGTAGATTGTACTAGAGTTTCGATCTTATAGATGCGGGAAAATTGCAGAAAAGTTTCAACTGGCAGTTCTACTGGGGAACCTTGCCAGTTCCAGAAAAATCTGGCTCAGAAGTGTCATCAGTTGAGGTTTTCGAGATATGCGGAAAGAGACGAAACTGTTCTCTATATTTTCATTTATTTCCCGGGTATGACTGATTTGTAGAGTTTTGTATATGAGATATGTCCTGCGTAGAATGGGATCACTTTCCTTGTGCACTGAGATTGTAGAAGTTTTCTTCTGACTGATGTCAATGATGATAAAAGTTGTGTAAAAAGCTACCTCTAAAAATAAATGACCGTTGACGGTCTTTCTAATTTCACGTAGGGATGACGGTGTGTGTAGACAGCAAAATGTTGCGTAGTAAATTTATCAAAACTAGAAAGGAACAGTGAATATGGAACTTTTGAATTCTTCTACACTCAACACTCGTAGGTCGGTTAAAGAGAGCTTGAAGATCGAACTTAACCATTAAAAGTCAATAAAATAGAAGATTGATAGGGTCTTTGATAGATCCTCGGTGTTTGTTAATCGTACTCTAATACTTGATATTTTTTAATTCCATCTTCATTTTTTCATTTATCTCATTGTAAATATCCACATTCCCTATAAATTGTCTGTATATTGTTTCCTCCATCGCTTTAGAAACAATTAAATAAACAAATTGTCAGTTATGTTGCCGACTGGTATGTAAATCAATTAATCATATATATTTATATTCGGCTCCAGAAGTGTTAGATAATTGATAATGCAAAAATATATGCTCAATTGTAAAATCTAATTCAACTCTTACAAATACAATCACCAATTGCACACACACTATATGTAGCAGCAACAACAAAGTGTTAAAACAAAACAAAAAAAAACAACAAACAAACAAAAAGAAAACGAAAACTGTCATTCTGTATCAATTAGTCTGTAGGCTATGGAAGCATATTCCATTCTACTATGGCAGTTTAATGCTATATGCTTGTGAACGGAAAGTACAATATTGCATTTGCACTGTCACATTTCATTGAAGGCTAGTCCATTGTTGTGTAAATAATTGTAGAGTAAATATATTCAGAAAAATTGACCTATATCTCTGTAGTTGCACAAATTTGATATTCAACAAATAGATATGACATATGTATATTTACTCAACAATCGTCCAAAATTTGCTCGAATTTGTGATATGGATTCTCTCAGAATTAAGCTGGTGTTTTTCACAAACGTTGCAATCATTGAAGTGTGCGCTCTTAGAGTACAGATTTAAGGAAATCGTAAGTTATTTACGAAATCATGTTGATGATATATTTAAATTTAGGACTTCTTTCCACTTTCAATGCTTCCTGTAGTAAATAGAGAATTGTCTATGGAATACTCACTAGTAAATTGCTTCTTAAGTAATAGTAATAGTAATAGTAAATTGATTTGTAAGTAATAGTAATAGTAATAGCGTTATCTTAAATCTGTACCTTCTCCCACACAAAATAAGCAAAATAACAATGCAATGAATTACCCGTTCACTTCTACCACGGAATTTAGTATTTGTGTATTTTAATAGTTACTCTTATATCAACACTGTTATCAAACTTTCGTAAATCACATCACCGAATGCTTGAATAGTACTCAATCTGATTTTTGATAAAGTAGATGCATAAATTTGTTATTTTTGTGAAAATGATTTTGTTGTTATTTGTTATTAAACATGATTATGTAATGCTCAGAACGTTTGTAAGAACGTTTGGAGTGTAATAATTTCTGTTTTCATTTGCTACACTCTCCTAGTTAGTGTCTTCATTTATATTGGCTTAAAATATTGCTGGCACTTTCTGTTTAGGAACTATTTTAGTCTAGTGTTTAGATAGTACTTTTTGAAGTCGGTGTCCGAGTTGCATTGTCTCAGGGATTTATTTTAGTGTGAAAATAAACAGTATTATTGAGAAAAGAAAAACACAAACATGCAAATCGCGAGAACAAAAAGCAAAAACAAAAAACAGAACAAAATTCCCGCAACTTGCAACAACCTGAAATCTCGATAAGTGATTTAAAAACACGTTTGAATATGCATGCATTCTATCATAATCATATTAGTTTCAAATTTTGGCAAATGGAAGCAGTTTTCGAGGGGAATGGAGGTCGATGAAAGCAACTGCAGTGCTCAAGTGGTACTATTATATCGAATACGACAGGACGAACAACAAAGTCGACCTCTGCAGCATTTGAGCTCAGACCATAAAGACGTCCAGCATGCTAAGGATTCTGCCAGCTCGCTGCTTGGCATAATCGTAATCATATTTCTTTCCAATATAGAAACATATGAAGGCGTGGTTATTCTATTACATCGATCCCAGTACTGGACTGGTACTTATTTAATCGACCCCCGAAACTGTAAGGCAAAATTGAACTTGGTAGAATTTGAACACGGATGAAATGGTGCAGTGCATTTTGTCAAGCATGCCAACGATTGCGCCAGCTCGCCGCCTTGTATAATCATACTAACAGGACATTATCTGTCGTCGTGCCTTGCCTTTGTTATTCAGGCTTAGATTGAAGATGCCGTAGATATTGTTATTTGACCAAACATATTTCAGTTTTAGCTTATTCTTCAAGAAACAAGGGTAGGGAACCCTTCGTTTGTGAGAGAAACGTGAATTAGTTGTCACTTGCCTGCTTTGGATGAATTATCTAGATAATAAAATAGATTCTTACAAAATATAATTTTTCAACAGATATGAATATAAATGTATTCAGTTCATGCATAACAATTAGATTGGCTACAATTTATGAAACAGTTTTTTTGCTTCCATCCGTCCATTTCTCACTCGATAATATTTGTCTCTATGTGAATGTCAACAATAATGTTATCGTTGTTGTTATTATTGTCCTGATATGCTTCTTTTTGCCATCGTGGTCGTCGCCAACGAGCAAATTTTCGAAAGTAGTACGACTATTTGTTTCATTTTATATTCTGTTTGAAAAGTGTGCGTTCGTTTTATTATATTTTCTTCATGTTGTATAAGTTTGCGTGATGAATATTTAATTTAGACTGTCTGTTCTTTCGTATGTATTTCCTTAGTTAATGATTATGTTTGTCGAGTTTTGGTTTGTTCATTTTTAAAAATTAATTTCCTTGTTATCGAATGTTTCTTACAAGTTGTGTCTTGAAGGAGTGCCTTTAGTGCTAGACACTCACTTATAAACATCTGTCACTGGTCATCTCGTGGACGAATATGATGTGAAAATGTTAAACCAGAAAGTAAAATATAATGTTGTCTGGAAAATATATTAGCACTACAAAATCGGTATTCGTGCTTAGTGGTATGAATATCATCCTGAGCAAGTCGTTATATTGGTATTGACTGGATCTTCCAGTCAATACCAACATAACGATCCAGGATAATCGACTAGACATAATTATTAAAGATGAGGAAGAAAATAATTGTAGACTAATAGATATAAGTGTTCCCATCCGTAAAAAAATTATCTATAAAAGAATTGGCAAATTAAGTTAATATAAGGACCTGGAAACTGAAAAACAAAAGATATGGCATATTCAAAAATGAATTGTTCATGTTCATTGTAGGTGCCATAGGTATGATAAAAAAGTGATGTCAGAAAAATCTAGACAACATCCCAGGAGAACCATGTCTCAGAGAAATCCAAAAGATTTTCCTGACAAATACTGCCCACATCATTAGAAAAAGCCTACCAACTTAGATGCCTGTGTTGTATTGCATGAAAATATTTCGTTAATTCCCCTGGCATTTCCCCACCCACACTTCAAGTAATACTGTAACATCACTTAACCTAGAGCGCTGAGTGTGCCCCAGCAAGTGATAGTAACAAACATGCAATAATAATAGTAAATAGCAATAATAATAATAATAATAATAATAATAATAATAATAATAATAATAATAATAATAATAATAATAATAATAAGAAGAAGAAGAA
>NC_068982.1:146063293-146070969 GCF_001194135.2 Octopus bimaculoides
ATAATAATAAGAAGAAGAAGAAGAAGAAGAAGAAGAAGAAGCATTAAATAACAAGGGACTAAACAATCAATTTCATGTAGCTACAACAGAAGTTACCCGAAACATAGATGAGATTGGCAGAGGAAAGGAACACTAAATGAAGAGTCTGAAAGCACTATATTGGCAGCACAAGACCAGGCTTTGGCTACGAATTCGAGGGTCAACCTTAGAAATGAGCAAATACCTCTGCTGTCTCGTATGTGTAATAGAGTGGACAAAACCATTGCCCATATCACGAACGAATGCTCTGGACACGGTCAAGTAACGAAAGTCCTACACTGGAAACTGTGAAAAGTGAAGGCCAGAAGACGCAAGCGTGGTATGAACTCAAATCACGCAGAATATTGGAGCCGAGACTAACAAAATCCTCTGGGATTTCCAAATCAAAACAGATCAGGTGCTAGAGCATAACAGACCAAACCTAGCGGTGGATGACAAGATGCACAACATGTGCTATATAGTTGATGTTACATGTCCCTTTGACCCACGACTAGTCAAGAAGGAAGTCAAAAATATACATAAGTACAAATCCTCTTATGTACGAAATAGCCAGGCTATGGAAAATGAAAAAGGTGAATAAAATGCCAATTATTGTTGGGTCCTTGTGGGTAGCATGAGAAGGCAACAAGAGGAATATTAAGAAATTTGGAATAGAGTGCACAGTAGAACTGTTACAAAAATTTTGCCTCTTTGACACGGCTGGAATAACTAGCAAAGTATTAGTTGAAAACGGATAGCATCGTACCGTAGGCTGCAGGCAGAAAGCCCGCTACGCATTAAAGACTTAAGGTGTTCTAACAAAACCTGTGAGAGAAATAAATAAATAAATAAATAGTAATAATAATAATGATAATAGTAAGATGACAACGTTTCTCCAAAGGAAATGAAGAAACTTTCAAAATACAAAGACCTGAAAATAGAGGTAACTCGAATGTGGAATCTAAAAACAGAAACAATTCCTATCATAGTGGGCGCATTACGTATGATAAAAAAATATTCAGGCAAATACGTAACAAAAACAACAGGACTTACAAGTATATATAACATATAGAAAATTGCACTACTGACCACTGCACACATCCTACGCAAAACACTTTGAATACAGTAACCATAAGAGCATCACTTTAAACCACAGCACATAACCAAGACACACAGAGCTGGGCTCAGTAGTGAAGTGAAAGCACGAAATAAAAATGAAACTACTGAATAATAATAATAATAATAATAATAATAATAATAATAATAATAATAATAATAATAATAATAATAATAACAACAATAATAATAATGAAATACTTTCTAATTGATGTATCAATTCCAGCAGATGACAACGTTTCTCTAAAAGAAATGGAGAAACTTTCAAAATACAAAGACCCGGAAATACAGGTAACTCGAATGTGGAATCTGAAACAGAAACAATTCCTATCATAGTGGGCGTATTAGGTATGATAAAAAAAATATTCAAACAAATACATAACAAAAACACTAGGACTAACAAATATATATAACATACAGAAAATAGCACTACAAAGCACCACACACATCCTACGTAAAACACTTTCAATACAATAGCTATAAGAGCATCACAGCAAACCACAGCACATACCTAAGGCACACAGAGCTGCATGCGGTAGTGAAGTGAAAGCACACTATAAAAATAAAACTACTGAATAATAATAACAACAACAACAACAACAACAACAACAACAATAATAATAATAATAATAGTTGTGCCTCCAGAAAGTTTTCTCTTCAGGACAGCCAGTATTATTAGGTGAGTCCTAAGCACTTGAAAGCTTGCTGAAAAATTGTGGATATCTAAAGTTACAGGTAGTAAATCACTACCCACATAAATTCTCCAGAAATAAGACCAAGCCTGAGCCAAACCAAAAATAAGTCTTTGTTAATTTGACACGATGTCAGCAATATTTATTCAAGAGTGCCAATCGATTATTTGGCTATTGTTTATATTACTGGGAAAGGAAAAGTCAGCTTGTACAGAATTAGAACTCAGAACTTAAAGAGGCGGAAGAAATTCTCCTACAGCATATTGTCCACCATTATAATAACAACAACAATTTTAATTATGTGGAAATTAATGAATGTAAAAGCTACTGAATATATCTTTTGTTAGTCAATCTTTAATGGGAATCTTGCCTCTGCCTTTGTAACGATTTCATAGCAGTTTTTATATTGAATTATAATTTTCTTTCAGAAGAGCTTTCACATGAACTAAGCACCTAGTACCCCAACTGTATACAAGCATGCAAAAGTCGTTGAGAGCAAAAACACAATGGCAGATGTAGAATATGGTAACTGAATTAGAAAATGAGTCAATTATATGAAAATGAACTTCAACGAAGGTAGAACGAATCCAGTTGATCTTAGTTTGAATCCACTTTACAGCACAAGAATAGACTTGCCCCAGGGACTCTAGAGATGAAGTCTGAAGGATTTTATTACTGAAAACTTTTATTCAAAGAATTTCTGTAGATAGACCGAGCGAGTTCCTAACTGTCACACCTTAAATTCAGACACTGCCTACCGGGGCGAAATTCTTGCTCATGCGTCGTAAGGTTGGTGGCATCTCCCATCCTAATAATTTTGCCCACACCGCATCACTTTTGTTGAAAATATATTAAGTCGGATACATTTAGAACGCACAATGCACATACATATATGTACATATGCACATGTGGCGTATGCATGTGTATGCACAGTAATACTGCTCCCGGTGGGCTGGTTTTCAATTAGCAGGATTAATATTTGTTATTAATTTACCTAACGTAATAGAATGAATGTATACAAGTCAGATGAAGTCATTAATTATACGTTATGTGCTTACAACTAATAGCTGAATTCTTAATTCCTGTTGGAGATGTGTTGTATAACTTTTTCTAGCAGAAACCTCTATGATGAGCGTCGGCGTTAAAGAAAAATCAAGTGGAACTGGTAGATTACTATCTATCGTATTGTTTCTATGCCAACTATTTTATGAATGTGAACAAGGACAGTAGTGGTATATAACTTCTAACGCGGGAATGAATCATTAGGAAATGTGAATATCGCGAAGAAATAGTTTTACCGTTATTTTCCGAGATCCTGTTGTTTGCTTTGATAAGCGTTCTGAGGAAATACAAGCTGCTTATGATCTTTACTGAGACAAAGGGATTGATAATTTGCTATGTGTGGATGACATCAAATTATACACTAAAATGGATAGAAACATTAATCTTCTTCAATCATTAACTTCATTAAGTAAGGATATTTTGTGGTATTTCGCTGTATATCTGTGTTGTATTGATTATGAAGAGTAAGGATAAAATGAGGTGATGTCACTTGATCATTGAAAGAGAATTAGTTATGCGAGTACCTAAGTTTGTTGTAGAATTATAGAAATAATGGAAAGAGAAACGAGACAAGACATTCAAAAAGTAGAAAAGGATAATTAGGAAGATGCATGAAGGAAAATCAACTGGGACTACGATGATTAACACAATCAATTTATAGGCCAATCTAGTCTTGAAATACTATGCTGTAAAATGCAGGAGAAACTTATAAATAATTGTGAATACTGGAAAACTACAGAATCGAAAGTGTAGAAATGTAGAAACGTCTTACTAAAGAATATTCTTACAAAATGAAAAAAAAATAATGACATTCAAATTAAATTTTAGAAATGTCATACAGAGTGAGTAGAGTATCCATAAAAAAATTTGGACGAGAAACAATTTAGGGAAAGGAAATCCAAAAAGACGTCGGAAGAAAAGCAAAGAAGTAGCTCACAGTCCATAGAAGCCTGTGTAACGACCATTACTACTGGATAAGTGCAGATAGAGGACAACTGTTAGTAATTGTCGAAGGCGTAATAGCATTAAGGGAGAAATCTAATTTCCTATAAACACACATACCCATCATCATCTTCGTCATATTGATGACAATTAATAGAAAATACATTTTCTTTCCAAGGTTTATAAACATCGAAACGAAAGGCCTTATTTCTCTCGGTTGTTCACCATATCATTTGCAGTTCATGAGGGTGTTGTCTGGTCAGTATTATATTTTGTGTTATACTACATTATTAATGTATATGTATAGTATCATTCTACTTTGACTTACCATAACTGGGAAGTTTAACTTTTGAAACAAAACGATCAGTATGATTTGATTTGCTTTTTTTTTCCTTCTTATATTCACAGTATTCTATCAACTATCCTAAATAAATGAAGAACAGAGAAAAGAAATGAAGAATAAAAAGCAGAAGGGAAATACATAAAGATACACAAATACAGGAATTAAAAGCGAGGAACTAATTACTGCCATACTTTTGTCAACACTAGCCTTTTTGCGAATATAATTTTCTTGTTTAATATAAGTTGTACTCCGACTCTATACCTGCGGTCTTCTACCACTATTTCGATTGTGTAATTAATAAATGAAGCCACATAGCCTAGTGGTTAAGCTGCTGCATCTTCGATCGCTAGATCACGGTATCGATTCCCTGACCGGTCAACGCGTTGTGTTCTTGAGCAACCCATTTCATTTCACGTTGTGCCAGCCGCTCCTTTCGACAGGGAATGGTTAGAAAAGCAGGACTGTTCACCTACCCAGTGGGGTGCTGTCATTCGAAGGCTAAAACGATGCGAATTGCGCAGTGAGGCGTGTAATAGCATTTGATTGTCTGGTCGGTCACCTGATCACGTGATTTGATATATAAATTCATGGTTAAACGGAGTATTTCCAGCTTTACCAATTCGACGGTTTCCATTCAGAAAATTAATGCTCTTACCTGTATGATTTTGTCAGTAAGATCTAAGATTAGAGCTATTGCTCGTGTTCTCCGTTTCCCCACCGTCACCTCTGTAAATAGCTGATGCCTTATGCGTTCTGTTTATACGCTTACAAGTTTGAGAGTGCATAAAGAACACCGACAGCGAAAATATTCTAGACGTTTCATAGCCTGGGTAAGAATGCATGAGTATATGCGTGCCATGCGGGTATGGAAACATCAAGACTGCTGAAAGAAGGCTATCGGATTGAGATGAGATTAAAAGAACGAAAGAATTATGGGATCACAGATCAAAGAAACTGAATTAATTATTTCATTAAATTCAATTCTATTTCATCTTCATTTCGAATCCTATTAGAATTGGTCTTACCCTAGAATAGTCAACTATTTCATTTCTTTGAACTTATTTTCTGAAATACAATTACCACATCAGGAAATATTATTAATAACTTATTTTCTCATTATTAATATCAACAAACTGGAATGTATAATAGTTGGATTTCAAAACAAATGCACTGAAGCCTAAACACACCTCCTAATCCTATCACATCTAACCCAATAATGTAGCGTTAATACAACGCACTGTTATTTTCCGTATTGATTTAACATTAACTCTAATAGTCAATGCGCGAGACATAACAATTTTATTATTTGTTTTGATTTCTTTACATTCTGTGTTCTAAACTGGCCGTGTAACAGTATGATTGCAGAGAAATCTCAATTAAATTACTAATTTGACTATCTATATCTAACTATTCACAGCAAATTTTGTAAATTATCTATACTCCCGAGGCAGTTATATGGTAGGAGCTTAGTTACATCATCTTCCATTATTAATTCAAGTCCTTTCTTTCACCTCTTGGATAACAAAAATATAAGAACGGTATCTGTGATTAGTTTGATTATACACATTGCTCCAAAATGCTTGATCATGTTCTCAATGTTCTACATCATCACTGATTACGGCCATTATTAGTGAGTCAGCGTACAAATTCATCTAGAACTTATTTTAAGTATTTAGTAATCAGGGCATGTATTATCACCTGAATAGAAGACTAATATTGAATAGAAATATAAAAACAAACCTGCATTTTGAATTCATCAAATATCTTGTGGTCAAACACTCTCTCTCTCATTCTCTCTCTCTCTCCCTCTCTCTCTCTCTCTCTCTCTCTCTCTCTCTCTCTCTCTCTCTCTATATATATATATATATATATATATATATATATACACACACACACGTGCATACACTCCCGCACACACATACATGTATATATAGAAACATAGACAAAGACACATACGTATGCATATATATAGATGTATAAATACATGCATACACATAAACACGCACACACACACACGCACACACACACACACACACGCACATACACACACACATGTTCCATATTGATATTTTTGCAAACGTTTTTATGATTGTTTTCTGTGAATGCATATGAGTTTAACGTAATGAATGGTTCTAAGCCTTATGGGCATATTGAAATATTTTCAACGCATATTAAATATACCTTATGAAATCGACAACTTGCAGGTGTAATAACAATGTAATCCATCATAGTGTACCAGTAAATAAAGACAAAAATCCGTCAAAAACTAGAAACCTACAGCTGAAATAGTTAAATTATATATTTGTATGTTTCAGAAACTTGATGATGCACACGGGGAAACATTTCTTTAAATTCATTAAAGGAAATTACAGTTACTGCAACGCCTGTAATGTCATTACATAGCAATTTTATTGCGCAGTAATTTCTCTTGAAGCCAATACTTCGTCGGTCGTTTTGGAGATAGAAAGTGAAAATATATTTTCACGATTCCAGTGATATGATATTTGATTTCACTAATTTTGAATTATTCTGTTGCGACCTAGGGGTACGCTCAAAGACAAACAATTCCTGTGTGAAGTTTGATATTAATCAATCGGCCAATTGATCATAGCAAATCATTCTATGAATTGGAAATTTTCAGAAACTTTGAATAAAAAGGATGTTCAAGATATAAGGTAAGAGTTGAATTGCACAGGATATTCACATCACGGAAAGGAATACAAATATTGTGAATCAGAATTGAATGTATCGACAATGAATATAAAATTACCAGCGTACAGAATTATTTATGAGGAATTTCTCGTAATTCTTCTTTTAGGAACATTTCTTATTTCGGAAAATTGAAAACGCTTTTATTCTCTAACGGAATTTTAGCGAATTTACTTCAAAATAATTATTCATTTTTTTTCTCCATGTATGCATTGAATAAATTCAATATGACTAACTTAATTTTCTTTGAATTTGTTTTGCATTATAAAGAAGGGGGTTGAAAACGTTAAACAACATTTTGCTAGTTATTTTTTTTCCATGATACAAACAACAAAAATATAATTACCGCCAAAATATTTTACATAACGTTAAATTTACAGATGATATATAGCCTCGCGATATGATTCAATAAAATCGCTGAGTAATGAAATAATGGAATTAATGGCGGTGCATTTACAGAGATGAAATTACAGCTCTCACTTTACCGATTAATATATTTGATATACATACATACCGACGACTAAAATTTGACAATTCTGATTTTGTATTATGAAAATCTGTGTCCTACTGTATGAAACAAATTGTATAGCAACATGAGTAATAAATACATTAATCCATTTTAACATCTAATCGCCTCCATTTACACAAATATGAATTACTTTTTAAAACTGAGTTTAAAAAGTAAAATTATATATTGAATATCTCTACATAAGTTTCAATATCCAAGTTAATTTACACTGGTAAATTCAAAAGTAAAGTTTGAAGAAACAACGTTAGAAATCATTTGGAAATTA
>NC_068982.1:146071413-146085921 GCF_001194135.2 Octopus bimaculoides
GTCGATTTAATCGACTGACCCCTTTCCCAAACATTTGGAGCCTTGTGCATAGCGTAGAAAATATTATATATACTTATATATATATATATATATATATGCATTTCGTTCTTATATAATATATATAGAACGAAATGCAAAGGCTGACTCAGCTTGGCACGCATGACGTTGCAACTCTTTTCTATACCTAATTGAAATGGAGCAACGTGAAATAAAGTATCTTGCTCAAGAACACAATACGCAGCCACGTCCGGGAATCGAACACACAGCTCGGTCCGGGAATCTAACTCACAACCGCACAATCGTAAGCTCGACGCTCTAACCACGTCCTCACACCAAGAAAATATTCAGCAAAACTTTAAAGTAAAGGGAATATTTAAGTGCCGGACGGGTGGCTGTTTTTTGGCAATGTAACCTAAGTCGATAATAAAATACCACGTTAGAAGCAACCTTGAAAAATATCATTGAACGTGAATAAACTATTCCCTTTATTGAGTTGCTATATTTCTGTTACAGAAATATGCATGGTGATGTAGAGGAGGATTTTTCAACCAGAATTCAAATTCCAAAAATACTCTAACGTAGAATTTGCTCACATATATATTTATAAAGACAAACGATCATCTATGGGTTGTAGTTTTAGTTACTTCCTGTTTAAAAGTGCAGACAAAAGCAGCATAAATTAATGTAGCTTAACGTCTGTAACTGAAGTTTGAATTTTCATTCCCTCATTATTTTGGAAAGATTATGATCTCAAAATTAACTTGCTGAATTATTGTTTGAAGACGAGATGTAATCTGTACAATCCTAATGCTGTATAGATATGTGATTTCTGCGAGATAATTGCGCTAAAATTCAAGTCCCTGTTGGTCAGTGACTGTCATCTGGGCCAAGGCAAAACAGTGTGATCTGTGCCTATGCAATATCTTAAAGTATTTGTTCATGTTACATTAAACATTACAAACCAACCTGAAATTATCCAATAAAGTCACAATGGGAATGGTACAAAAATTAAGGAAATCCTAACTGCGGAAAGAACATCGACTTCATAAAATGCCCGACTTAGATTTTAAATTAGAGCATATTTCACGGGAAAAACAGTAAGTCATCGCTTCGTCAAATAGTTAATTTTGTACTTTTGTGTAAAGAATATTAACCTTCGGAAAGAGTTTAAATATTTGTTGGCACCAAATATGAATTCCTAATTCATGTAATACTAGACAAATTCTACTGAAAGAGCATACAGATCTTCGTTCAACAATTTATTCTCAGAAGTTTAAATATTTCTAACTTTATATTTGTTCTGACACAATGCGGAGAAAGAAAATATGCTTAATAAAAATATTAACAACGAACAAATCGTAAATATCCCGGAGAGAATACAAATATTGAAATCAAATTGAAGCGAACTACTCCCTAATTATGAAATTAGTTGGATTAAAATCTATGAAATTTTGAGATACTGAAATATTTCAAATAATGTAACTTCGATAATATTGTAGGTTTCGGCAATGTAAAAAATGAATTTTTGAAAATTCTTGTACAATATCATAGGAGACAAATGCTCATTAATATCCCAAAGTTAGCTAGTATAGTTTTATGTCTGGCTAAGTGTCAGTACTACATGTTATTAGAACTTAGTATAAGTATCATTTTAGGTCTCTTAGCAAGTAGACCGATTATTGTTGTTACCATTGAATTGGGTAAAAATTGGTAAATTCATTTCGGGTTCCATGAAATTAAAAATCATACACCGGTTTATCATTATGGAGTAACAGCATGTCGTTAATCAATTGGGTTAATGACATGGATTATTAAACATAATAGCGGATTTATTCAATTTAGTAAAGTGCAGTTTTATCATTCTATCAAAAACTTTTACAATCAAAACATTTAGCGCTTGCTGATTCATTCTCCGACATCAATTATACCGATATTAATAATACACGTAAGTGATTTATTTTCCCTTTATAATGCTGTTGGGGTTGAGAAGAATTGTGATAATCTATTAGGTTGTTCCGAAAATAGTGGCCGCTCTAAGTGTTGTGCTTTGAAACGCAATTTTATCATAGCATATTTTAAGTGAATTTCGACATACGTAATAATTGATGTATGCTCTTTAATAATGTTCTAGTTATTTTAGACATAAAATATTCTTGAAGCGTAGGTGCCCTTAAATATGAACATGGCAGAAAAGGACCTTTACTTACTTTTCTTGCATGAGTTCAAGTTGCCTTCCGAATTGCAACCAATATCATCAGATCTTGGGGAGAGGGATCCACAAGTGATCTCACAGTACGAAGGTGTTTAATAAATTCCTTAGTGGTAGTGAGAGCCTTGAAGATGAAAAAGTTAGAGGACGGTCATGCAGTCTTGACAATGAACAATTGAAAGCAATTGGTAAACAAAACTCACGTCAAAGTGTTAGAGAAATGCCTCAGGCACTTGGTGTCGGTATTGAAACAGTCTCGCGCAACCTTCAGAAGACTGGTAAGGTGGAAAAGCTCGATAAATGGGTACTGCATGAGCTCAATGAAAATCTGAAAGTTCGGCGCTTTGAAGTGTGCTCAATGCTCCTTTTGCGAAACACCAATGATCCTTTTCTTGACGGAATAGTCACTTGTGACGAATAGTAGATACTTTATGATAACCGCAAACGATTAGCTGAATGACTTGATCGTGATGAATCTCCCAAACATTTCTCAAAGCCAAAGTTGCAATAGCAAAAGATTATGGTGACTGCCTATTGGTCTGCAATTGGTGTTGTCCATAACACCTTTCTGGAAGCCAATCAGTGCATAACAGCGGAGGTTTACAGTAGTCAACACGCTGAAATGCATGCTTACTTGCAAAACATGAGACCAGCATTAGTGAATCGGTGTGGTCCAATTCTACTCTATGATAATACAATGCCACATGTTGTAAAAATGACGCTGCAGAATCTCACAGACTTGGGATACGAGGCTTTACCATATCCTCCACATCATTCTCCTGATCTTTTACTCACTGACTACCATTTTTTAAAGCATTTAAACACATTTTTAAGTGATAAAACACTCAGGTCAAAACCAGAGGTGGAATTGTCTTTCAAAGATTACTTATCATCAAAGCCAATAAGTTTTTATCAACGAAGCATAATTAAACTCGTTGATTGATGGTAGAGATGCATAGATGTTTACGGTTCATATTTTGACTAATCAAAACATTTCTGTCGTTAATTTTATCCGGAATAAAATTATTTCTGAAATCGGTCATTATTTTCGGAACAACCTAATACGTTATGTTGCTATATGATAAGGTAACGAGATTTAATGAAGAAAATAAAATACATTTATATAATAAATTCTTTATCAAACTCCATGTTTATTGTTTTTGCTAGAAATTATCTTTATCAAATGTTGAATGTGTATTTATCTTATAATAAATAGATAAATAGATCAAAGATAGCTGTGTCTATTCCTACACACACACACACACACACACACACACACACACACACACACACACACACACACACACACACACACACACACACACATACACACAGACACACACACACACTCATGCATATCATATATATGTGTGTGTGTTGTGTGTGTGTGTGCGTCTGTGTGTTTGTGAGTCCGTGTATGTGTGTCTACCCACCACTGCTTGACAACCTGTAACTTAGCGAATAGACGAAAGAGACTGATAGAATTAGTACCAGGCTTTACAAAAAGTAATAAAAAGTACTGGGATCGATTTCTCCAAGCAAAATCTCTTAGGCTTTGAACTCTTTTTAAGTATCGAGCGGTATCCGTCCGTTATTGCGACAATAATCTTAGCGCTGTAGATAAGGTTCAGAGACAGTCCTAAGCAATTACGGCTCTCTAAATTTAATTTTTTAGTGGTAGAGTGAACAGGAGTTGTTTCTATGTGGCCAATGGCTGAATGGTTATGATTTGTACGTATGGGCGTAGACAAAAAAACGTGTTCTCCACTAAATCCGTGCGCTTATGTCATACGACAAAAGTTATGATTGAATCCAAATTTGATGTTGTTAGCAATATATATTCAACATGTCAGGTGGCAGGATAAGGGAACTATTGTTTGAAAATGTGCCTATTCAGTGCGATCTATCTAGTACTGGGGTCTGGTCTTTGCTATCTATAACTAGTCTATTTCTGAGAGTAAGATTTGTTTAACCTGTATAATCCTTGATACATTCTATACATTTAATAAGGTATCTTAACTTGTTGAACTAACAAAGAAGTATGAAACCTTAAAATCAAACCCAATACCAGTCGAAAGGAATGGAAAATTATACATGAACTCAAAAACGATAATGACATTATAAATAAAGACACAGATACGAAAATTAATGAAAATTTTATTGATAGTGTATACCACAAAAGACTTATATCACCTCTATTACAAGATATGATCTATACGACCTATTATGGAAAAATCAAAGACGATGACAAAAACGAACACAGTCATTCACCGAGAACCTAAAGGGTTTAATAAACAAAGAAAGCGACTAGCTAAATAATTTTGAATGCCGAGAAACAGTGCGCCAAATAGAATCATTCTAGCTCTTCCAAAGCGAAGAAAACTGGCTAAAGCAAGTACACCGAGAAACACATGATCATTCTATTTTCGACAGCAAGAGCGTCCTTTACATTATCTGGGTTATTTCTGACCAGTCTATTAACAAAGAGTACTTTGTGTAGGTTATAAGGGAGCTCAGGAGGAAATCCCTTAGCAAAGGACCAGTGCACCTCACCAGGACACTCCATTAGTCAATAATTTTGGTAATGAACTACCTGACAGAGATGCCCATCAACAGTGTCAAACACCTTCCCTACTGTCCAAATCTTGCTTCCTGTGACTTTTAGTTATTCCCCAAGCTGATGGAAAGCCTCAGTGACAATCGTTTTGAAGACATTGAGAAGTTGAAGGAGGTTGTATCAAGATGGTTGGAAGCCTTCCATATGGAGGCCACAGACGGAGACTTCACGAAGTGGCTGGAGCGCTACAACGAGTGAAATGAAGTCAAAGGATTTTATTTTGAAGGGGAATAGTGCTCTGTACTTCTTTCAAATTAAGAATTAAAAGTGTTTCTGCCGAAAGAGTCTACAAATGTCTGGAGTGTCCCTTGTGTATCTTACAAGTGATACTTTTCGGTATTTCAAACACTGCATTATATAAATGAACCTTTTATTAATGCCCATAAACTGTAATATTCAAGACATCACGATGCATACCGAAATGTCAAAACATTCTTGTGGTACAAATAAATTGATTTAGATCAGGATAAGGGACCATATTTATTAGTCAATAGATAGAAGAAAGATTACTGCTCACATGACGAATACGAATGCTAATGGCCAGTATATTTCTCATGTCTACGAAAAGGTATGCTGCAAGTACTTCAGAATTACTGCAAACTTTTGGCTATGAGTAAAGTCAGAGCGACAGCATATGTGTGGAGTTTTTGGCGTCCGAACTGTATGCATTTAGTAGGAACGTATGCCATAATGCTTTCACGGTTTCCGATACTCAACTAGTCACTTGAGATCGGAAGCTAAACATCCAAAGCAGGTATATACTAATAACTACCGGTAATTTTGAAATGAAGACTGGCATTGACAGGATATATGTTAAACAGAATTATAAGGCTTGCACTGAAGGCCTTTATGTTCCATAGATCATAACTGATGCAAGACCTGCTAAAGTGTTATTGGAGATATGAGTATATCAATTTTGTGTAATCAAACAACAAAAATAGCAGCATTCTAAAATCATGTAAAGAGGTAAAGAGATAATCTAGATATATAGTGTTTGTTGTGAACCAAGGTTTGCGGAACTAATCTATTTAAGAGGAACACTCATCATATAGGAAGAAAATTATGCAGGGTGGCATATCTTGCAAGCTAAAGAAAACTAGCAGATTTGACCGAAATAGTAGCCTCTCTTTAAGTCATCTTAAATACATGAAATGTGTACTTTACAATGCAGAGTACACTTTAAGTATGTTAGTACAAGAGATAGATTCTAAATACTTGATAATTAAGTGAGATTATTATACTTAAAATCCACAAAATGTCAATTGTTCCGTAATTATTTGGAGGATATCACCCACGTCACTGGATGTCCAGCAATGTCTGCAAGATATTACTTTCCCACAAGTGTTACATAATACTTTGTTCCCTTCATTTCTATACTTCAATCTTCGGTACCCTCTACAACTAAATCACATTTCTCTGTACTTAATAATAGTTGTAAAGTACATTATTTGTATGTTTCCGTCTTACTGTAATACTGACGTCGCTGCTTCATTATAATATGAACCCGTCCCTTTTAACTATGTTAAGAAATATGATAGCAAACACTGACTATGCTAACTATGCTAACAAATACATATCTCAATTAATCCATTAGAAACTACTCCTCTATTCATTTGGTAACCTCTCCCAGGGAAGGAACTACGGTTTCTGAAACGCACTACGTTCATTTTGATATAATATAAACATCTAATTCTCTTACCACCTCCCTCTGTAAATGCATATATATGCGTGCGTATTTATGCATGTTGTGTGTGCGTGTGCTTGTACGCGAGCGTGCGGATAATTTGAGAAAATCTAATTATGATATTACTGCTGAAATACAGCACATTCAATAAATCAAAGTGCATAATCGGTTTCGGACAGTTACTTCCTGCCAAATATCGCAGAATGGCAACATTATTTCTAATATATAGAAATTATTTTATTCTGTTACAGCGCTAAATTTAGTAATGAACAAATTATCTAAATGAGACACTTCATTGGATATTTGAGAACAATAACGGAAGCATAACAAAACATAGCAAAAACACACAAACGACAAAAATTATGAAATAACTAACTCAACGAAACAATTATCTAAAGTGTGATGTTATGGTTAGCTGCGTGAGCTCCTTGAAATATAAATAACATCTCTTTGTAGGTTGTCGCAAGTAATTTTCTCACAATCAAGGGCAATTTTTCGGTTGTAGTTTTAAAGTTAATTTTAATCGCGTCCTTTTATTATTTATTTTATATTCCATACAGATTCACGATTATTTCCTTATTGATTCAGCTGTTGACATGAACATCAGCTTATAATATGGAACGGTTTTAACGTTTCTACTATATAAGGGATGTTAAAGCATTTCAGATACTGCTGTCCTCCCAGTAATTCTATAGCACAGGATTACTGAAATATTTTTAATCGTAATAAAAATGAAGAACATAATTTCCAATACTATCTAATCAAGCAGAACCACTGGATGCTCGAGAATCAAACGCTGCCGCTTAGGGGAAAATGAAACAATTACAAATATGTTTGGTAGATATAGAACATAACCGAATATTTACTACTTCATTAAGGCCTTCTTTATTTCCTCACAAACCGTCTCTGGTAATATCAGGGAATCGCCTTACACATCATGGCTTGCGGCAGGGCAACTTTGCGACTCAACTAGAAATGATTAACTGACAAATAAAGGATGAGAATTTTAAGAAATAATAACCGAATAGGTTCATCTCAAATGCATAATGTTAACTGAGATTTTACTAAAACCAAATAGTACATAACATCCCGTACTACGATATAACACAATACAATCATACTGTTGTGATATCTTTTGTAAATCATTCGCTAATGGAAGTACGTGTATTAGACACATAGTACATGCACAAAGTAAACAAACTATGTCATTGATATAAAATATTCCCACTACATATTGCATTTCATCGTACTCTCGGTTTCAATTCTGAGATCTTTCGAAAATTTAACTGCTGCTATCACAGACATTTCCCATGTCTCACGTGCTATTTACCCTATTCCATTGTTTTCTACATCAATTTTATCTCTCATGGCATTAAACCTCCCCCATTGCTTTTCTTCTTAACACTGTTTCTTATCTTCACTACTATATTAAGTAAATGCACCAGTAAAATGAAACTAGAAAATGTTGCCAGCTTTTTTATTTTACTTTTCTTCATTCTTGAATAAAATTTCTTAAGGAATTATGTATGATTCTGCCGGGTCCTCCCAAAATTTTAATAGGGAAATATTCTGATACTGGAAATATGTAATGAATACTTGTAACAACATGGGTTCCGCTAAAGATATGCAAATGACAGACAGTAGAGATACACTGGACGGCAGTTTTGCTGCTCAAAATATCATACTGAATGACCTTCTTAAATTTCTTTGTATTTCAAACACTTGTTAAACAACAGGTTATCTATATCTATAAGAAAAGAATATTCGTGTATGTATGTATATATGTATGTATGTGTGTGTACGCGTGCGTAGTATGTGTGTGTGAGTGTGTGTGTGTTTAAATATCTCCAACACCCTTTATGTTCTAGTCAGTTTGTTATATCCAGGCAATATTCTTGATTCAAACTTGTTAGACCGCATAACTATGTCAGGTCTGTATATTGTATATACATAGTATATTATAAATTTGATACTATTCGTTCTCCAATCTTAGCTGAATTGTTTATTCCCTATTTTCATATATAACATGTAAGATTTAATTGCTTGTTTTTTATTTTACAAATTCGATAATAAGTGGTGAAAATATGCAATTAGGGTGTTTTACGCAACATGTAGGAAAAGGAGAGTAATGGGCAGCTGTGAAAGAAATAAATGAAGTAGAAGGCCCAGGAAATGTCAAAAGGACGTGTGCCAGGAAACTAATAGAGGCACCAAACTCGAAGACAAACCAAGGTAGGGGCGACGTGTTTTGGACGATTAAGCTGTGCTTAAATTGGTTCTACTACAACAAGCACATGTATTCGTACGTCCTCCACAAAACTTGGTCCTTCACTAACCACTGTCAGTAGATATTACCAAGGCCGAGCATGAGCTCGGCCTTGCAAACACACGCTGTAAAAAAGTGTCTCCTGTCAATTGACCAATGAACAGGCTCAATGACGTGCGAACATTTACTAGCAAATGCTGACAAATTTTCGAGATGTCCATTTTTGGCGTCGAATTGTGACTGGAGATGAAACATTGATCTATTTTCGTAATCCTAATATGACAAATCAGTGGTTTCATTCTGGCCAGGTTTCAGTACCTGTTGTCAAACAAGGACGGTTGGAAGAAAATGTTGTATTGCGTATCGAACAAACTGCGATACGCATCAAATGTATCCTCGAGTTACCAACTGAACATAATTTGTATTTTCGTATACAAAGCACAAATAAAGTTTAGTTAAACATTCTACAGAAATGTCCACCATCATATATTATCTCCCCTTCACTCGCTCTATCTCTTTTTCTTTCTTTCTCTCTCTCTCTCTCTCTAAAATATATACATATGTGTGTGTGTGTTGTATGCGAGTGTATACACACACACATATATGTATGAATGTATGTATGCATATCTTTGCATGTACACCTATATATCTTTACCTCATATATATCATACAAGTTTTGCAATTCGGTTATAGTGCCAGCAAGAACACGATCGCAGACGTCTCTCACAAAAAGTAAATATATCACTCTTACTACTATATAAATGTTAAGAAGTAATATCAACCCAAAATACAGCTTAATTAAGTTCGGAAGCTAAAACATTTGAATTTGATTGAAATCTACTTTCATTCAACACCTGAACAAAAATCTTTTAAGCGAGACATTCCTGATTTCATTAGTGATATAAGTTGAATTGACAGCTACCTTTTAGGGAATCTGTTGCTTAATTTGAATATATTTAATATTTTTTTGGACATTTCCGTTGGTAAGATGGAGGTTATTTAAAATGAAATACAGTTCTGGAGTTGGTTGGCTGGTTGGTTGGTCGGTTAGTTGGTTGGTTGTTTGGTTGGTTGGCTGGCTGGTTATTTCATGATTTGATGTTTGTGTGGACAGCATGGCTAAATTAACGTTTATAAATTTAAGTGTGTGTCAGTTTAGTAGAAAGCAAAAGTTTAGTCCCAAATACGCAAAAATATAATTGAGAGCAAAGAATATTAGCCATATAAATGTTAATCATAAAATGAAACTGGAAAGCAAAATTTATTCAATTGCTTAAAGGTGGCGAGTTGGCAAAATGGCTAGCCGTAATTCGTCCGTCTTTACTTTCTGAGTTTAAATTTCGCAGATTTCGAATTTGTCTGTCATTATTTTGGATCTCGATAAAACAATACCAGTTGAGCGGGTGGTATTGTTGTAATCGACCGACACCGTCCCTGAAATTGCTGGCCTTGTGCCAAAATTCGAATCCAGTATTTATTCAATAACTGACCGGTTTTGATTCTGCCCGACAGAAAGTTAAAGAAAATGAGAGCAGTATTGATACATTTTGGTTTGGCGTACGAGTAAGACTTGTGGGCAATTGAAATCATGATTAAATAAATAAATTTTATCACTGGAAGAGGAAATGTTTATTCCAACTCGACAGAATTTGAACTGATAAAACTAAGTAGACAAAAGTTAAATACTCAAATAAACTCAGATTAGAACATCAGCGCATCTGGTAGCCAATCTCCGCAGTGTCTATAATGTGATGACAGAATACAGAATATCAAAGAGTACGCTTTGAAATCTAACGCATTAATAATCATATGACTTTGATATCTAATGTAATAAAACACACCAAAGACAATTAACGAACCAGAGACAAATCTCTGTATATTTCAAATCAAAGTTTTACTGGTATATAATAGTTAACAAAAGAGGCATGTTAGAAGTGAGAAAGCTCTTGGGAAAATAATCTTTTGTATTATAATAGCTAGCTAGAGAATCACTAAGTCATACCATAATTTACTTGTGTATAAAATATAACACAAAATCGTTATTTATAATATTTCCTGCGATAATAAGGGAATTTGCTGATTCATTTTGATTTATTTCCTTTGTTGTTAAGTGTCAAAGGTTATTTTTTCCTCTTGATTATTACCAACATTCGATATATTTATCTACATTTATATCAATCAAAAGATCTTTATCAAACTACGTGTTTCTATTTGTATGTATCAACAAAACTGTATGTGTTGATCAATCAACCAAGACTTATCAATAAGCTGTGACATATATTTCTCTGTTTGCTGTGCTCTCTCCTTACCTATTAATCTACCTAAATTTTCATTGCAATGATAGGAAACATTCTATTTCTATGTTCGTTTTATATCAATCTCTTACTCCATTTATGCATTTACGTGGTTGTTTACTTCCATATGCAAGCATTTAGATTTGCATTAATTGTTTTAAGATGTGTTTAAAATATGTGAAGTATTTTTATTAAATACATGAAATTATAAAGTATATAACAGTGAAACTGTAATATAATTATAATACTGATCGTAATCAATGTTATAGTTTGGCTTATTAATACTATTGAAATTACGAACTAAAAGCAGCTCAAGTAAAGTGAAGGTGAACTCCGGAGTTCAGACACAATCGTAAAGGTGACAGTGTCCCTTCTTGTTGGCGATATCTTTGTAATATCCGTTGTAGCTGTTTATGTCAAACCTTACTGATTTCACAGTGTTCACAGAGCATTGAACAACAGCCATGATGTGGGAATCGTGACAGCCATTGCGAATAATCATGAAACAGGTATCTCTTTTCCATTATTCAGATGGCGTCCAATCCTTCATGTCAATTGACTTTCCCTGAATTATAAATTTATATTTATGCTCTCCAACGCCAGGGAATGTTCAATACTTCAAGCTATTCATGAAAAAAGGAAACATAAGTCTTCAATTTTAGCCTCGAACACCCTGTGTATACATACATACACACATACTTCTGTGTGATAGAGAAAGTGTAGATGTGTCTTGGAATCTATTCTTTTTTTTTCACATCAGTCTGTTGTGTCTGTTTTGATCCTTTTTCTTCCCTTAAGTTGGTTGTTTAACAAATGGGTTACAATATAACATGTAACAGTCTTTCACCGGTTGAAATTTTATTAACTTTTCCTCTCCCTATGATAATTAACCATGTTTTTTACTAAAGCAAATTCAAAATTTAGTCAGGATTGCTGGTGCCTAGTCCATTCTGGGCATAAGAGATCAGGTGGTAATTCTCTAGTTTTTCGATCGGATGAATCTTCTTCAGTATTTTCACAGTGTTTGTATACTGAAACTCACATACTACCGAAACTTCTAAGGTCATGATATCCCTGAACTATTATTTTTTCTTCTTCGACTTTTCGCATCCATCTGAATTATAGCAATCACTTATCACTTTCTAATAATTATCGAGTGTTCGAGATTTTGCACCATGTCTGTTTTAATGAACTCTTTTTACTGATACGATCACGTTAAGAAATTTTGAGGTTTTTCCTCAAGCACCATTGTAGAAAATAAACTTCACTATGAGGATATTCTGATACTATTCGAAGTAGATAATATATCACATGCAGACATTAATGCTATTGTTCTGTGCATTTATGGATGACAAATTTTTCCTATTAAGTATTTGACATAGGATTCCACAGTGAGTATCATTTAATTTGAATTGATGGAAATATAAAATCGAATGTTATTGTTTATTCCCCCGTGAAGCGATCTAGAACGCAAAGTGTATTTAAGTTAAATTATGCTACTCTGAAACAAAGGAATTCCTATGCTTTCAAACGCCAGATAATGATGTTTGGTTATGAAAGCCAATGATAGATACCAATTAATTGATATAAATATCGACAGTAATATATTACTTTCAAATATAATCTGTTTTATATAATGATTTTAAAATTCGATCAATTACTTTTGCCTAGCAACTCATTCGGGTAGGATTACTTCACACAATAATGCCGAGAAATTCAGATATTGCTTTAAGCACTAAAATATTAAAAATATGTAATTTAGTAAGAAGAGAAATGTCTTTGGCGATGTTAAAAGAAAGAGTATTTTAAATAAATTAATTTGTAAAATAATGTTAGTGAATAGGAAAATAGGTCAAACACGTACAGGCTCTCTATTTTATACATATATTAATATATATATTGATTGCTGAATTAATTTCAACATAATGCTTAGGTATATTCGTAGCATGTAAATATAAACGTAAAGATTATAGGAAAGACAGATGTAACAATTTCTATATATCTACCTCATATCTGAACCTAATTTCCGTTGGTCGTGAATCATTTCAAAGATCGATTGATTTAGTTCTAAATGATTCTTTATTCAAACATAGATTGAAGTATTCTACATACTTACTATTACAATTAAACTGCCATGTTTTTTTTTAGGAAATCTGGAACAACATTTTGTAATGTACTATATCTATATATCAACATATCGCACACACATTTCTAAGTCCTAAAATCCCACAGTCCAACCCATGATCCCAATTAATAGAATACACAGTAAGCCAAGATACAAAAAGAAATTGCTTGGTTGGCTGTCTGTGTAAAAAAACAAAATCGAATATGCATAAATGTATATAAAATATGCATAATATGCATATTTGATGTCAAGAATCAAGACAATCACGCATTACTAGTATATGTCGGCAAATGCGAATGTGTATATACTAGTTGCAGTTGAATTTCGTTTCCAGGGATAACGCCTCCTTGTAGTTAATGTACGTTCATAACACATTCCTCAATTCATCAATGTGACAGGACTTCGTGACATCACAGTGTTTTGACTTGACCATATCTGTGGTGTAAATGTTTATCTTCCAATTTATATTCATCTCAATAAATGTATATTTTAAGCATACGTTCCATATTGATTATACTCATCCTATTTTTTTAAATAGATTTAATTTTATTTTCTAATATTTATATACATATAGAGATGGGGCGAAATCAGGAGAACAGGGAAGGTGATCAACCAGTTGAAACCCACAGTCACGCATAGCAGCCATTGAAGCCAAGAACTTCTGTGCTGGAGTATTACTCTGATCAAACAAACCCCCTTTCGCCAGTTTTCCTGGGCATTTGGACTTAATAATTTTTCCTACTTATCTCAGCAAATTGCCTTTGCACTCTCCATTGATGGTGTGGCTCTTTTGAAGATAAACACAAATCCCGTTTGCATCCCAAAACACAGGCCAACACCTTCCCTGCAGACGAAACAACCTTGGCCTTCTTTGGAGAAGGTGTGGAGGGGTGTTTCCATTGCGTGGATTGTCTCTTTGTCCCTGGCTCAAAGTGACCAGCCCAACATTCATCCTGGGTTAGGAAATGTTCGAGTAAACCGGCTGGATCTGCGTCAAACTGTGTTATATTTCCCCGTGATGTGGCCAACTTGACCTTGCTTTTGATCAGGTGTCAGAAGGCTTGGTACCTATAGAGCAGAAACCTTGGTCATACCAAGTTCATTGAGCAGTATATTCTCAACTCTCTCGGGATATGCTAACACCCTTATCTGTTTGAGTTATAGCTAATCGCCAGTCATCCATTAGCATGTGATGGTAACGATTAATATTTTCCTCGGTGGTGGCAATTTCAGAATGTCTAGTCCTTAAGTCTGTATGAAGATATGAAGATTCTCTCTTCCTCTCCTAAATTTAGCTGCTTGCATTTGTCCTG
>NC_068982.1:146086648-146088954 GCF_001194135.2 Octopus bimaculoides
AGAAAAGTGTATCTAGTATAACAGCAGGTAAGAAGCTATGCCTCCGGATGTTAATCGATTTAAAGGATCTAAAGTAGTAGAAACGTGGTATGAATAAAAAGCAGATGCTGTGGTATAAGATAATAGTTAGAAGATTTTGTGGGATTTTCCCACAAAAAAACTGGTCATATGTGAGAAGACCAGATACGATTGTAGAGGGGGAAAAAAGGAACAAACAGCCTAATATAATAAACTTTGCAATACCATATGTTATGGATACCTGAGAAATTGAGAAACGATGAAGAAACATCACGAGTCACTGAGGGGAGAGAGAGAGAGAGAGAGAGAGAGAGAGAGAGAGAGAGAGAGAGAGAGAGAATTTATGGAAGATTGACATCATGAGGATTTTTGGAGTTATTGTTGCAACTAGCACAACACCTAAACTGCTATCTAATGGGTTGAATGATATAGCAATTGATACTAGCATTGTTGACATGCATACAAAAGCAATCCTGTATTCTGTAAGGATCTTAAGAAAGATAGTTGAGATTTGATGAGTCTTATGAACAAACCTCGAGACAACATACCTGGTAACTTTATAATATGTATGTATGTATAAATATATGCTTTTATATACCATGTAATAAACTAGTAGTAGTAGTAGTAGTAGTAGTAGTAGTAGTAGTAGTAGTAGTAATAGTAGTAGTAGTAGTTGCAGCAGCAGCAGCAGCAGCAGCAGCAGCAGCAGCAGTAGTAGTAGTAGTAGTAGTAGTAGTAGTAGTAGTAGTAGTAGTAGTAGTAGTAGTAGTAGCAACAGCAGCTGTAGAAGTTGCAGCAGCAGTAGTGTTCGCCGACGTATTAGGCGACGTAAGAAAGAAGAAAATGTAAACATATGATCAAATATTTCAGTCATTTTTTATTTTTACAGAACTTAGTGCTCCGAATTTGAATTCGATTAAGTTTGAGTCTGTTTTTCCATACGTAATCATTAGAATATATACATATCAAATATCGAGCAAGATTTGCCTGTCTGAAAGAGAGGAAACAAAATCAGAGTTTCTGCACTTCACTAGAAATCATTCCTGAAGCAATATCATAATCTCATAAACTATCGTTACAAACTTTTTTTCTCTATCGTGTACACTACAATAATTTAGCTGAGCTGCATATATCAAACATAACACTCATACTTATAAAAAGATCATAGTCTAATTTCTTAATTATATTTGACAATGCACTAACTTTTCTCATTTGTTTTACTGTCTAAATTTCAGTTCCACTTATGTTCCATTATCTCCAATTTAGATTGGTACTATATATAGGTGCTATGTACATTATTCAAAGTTGTTTCAGAAAACTAGTCGATTTCCTTGTTGAAAATACAGTGACTATATTCGTGATATTAAGGACGAAGCATATGCATCTGACTGCGTCAATATTTTAAGCATAAACTATATATGAAATTAATATTTATTATATCCCTTTACAGTTAATCTAATAGTTCAAATGTGCGTAATTTATATAAGATTTTACAAATGAGTTTTAAATAGGAACAGAATTGGGTAGGGTGTAATGAGTGCAGACAATACAAAATAAGTACATCTGTAAAGAAAACTCCCAGCATGAGTTTGTCAAGACTCTAACCCTATAACATTCACAATGCATTTATTGTAATCTCTCATATAAAGAAGCTACAGAGCCAAAGTTCTTAACAAATGGACTCGAGAGGAATTAACAGATTAAGAAGCAAATATATATATTTATATAAGCCGACATTTGCCAAGGCTTATGGCAAATCATCTAGCGTGTAGTTAATGTGATCACATAATAAATAAAACGATGTAACAAAAGATGGAAGGTACTGTAAGAAAGAGTGACCACTCAAAAACATCATATCATAGCAAAAAAGCAAGCTGCCAAAAAACTAGCATTAATCAAAGTAAAAGTGGCAATCTAGAAGAAATAGTAATTCGGTGAACAGTATATAAAAAAAAATATTCACATATTTAAGAGAGCATCAATAAAAAATACGAAATGTGATAAAGACGAAAGAGGAAATAAAACATCTTTAAAAAACGATACATATAGATAAACTTATAAAATACTATACAGAAGTTCTCATGAAGTGATTAGCATTACTTACAAATAATTCACACTGACAATAAAACGACAAACGTCCCTATCTTATCATATATATTAAGGAAGCTTATTTAAGGCCAAAGAGAAATTCAAACATACGAGAAAATAAAACAAGCACATTTCATAAGCATACAAATCTACAAATTTTCGGAGGATAAAATAATTGTGCATATATATATATATATATA
>NC_068982.1:146090529-146095288 GCF_001194135.2 Octopus bimaculoides
CAGTTCGGCAAAAGAACCGATAGAACAAGTACTAAGCATACAAAGAATAAATCCTGGGGTCAATTTGTTCGACTAAAGGTGGAGCATCAGTATGGCTGCAGTGAAATTATTGAAACAAGTAAAAAAATAAATGGATAAATAATTCACGAGGATATTAAATATCAGCAGGCATCTCATGAAATATTTTACTCCACATTTATGCAAACAAGCAAGTAATCCGTAATTAGTAAATATGGTAGTATTGAGAAAAAATACCAACACAGTAACTTATCAGACAAACTATATATTATCAAAATATGATGGTAAAACATACATACGAAAACAGAAACAACTAGAGAAATGGGCTGCCCTAAAATGGTGAGGTAGGAAGAAAGGATGTAATATGGAAAACATAAACGCAAATACGTTATCAAAAGCAGCATTACTCGAATTTGGACATTTAAATTAATGACAAAATCTATGCTGTGGGGTAAATTAAGAGTCATTAGTATGTAAAATAGACTATCAATAATAGAATTGTAGCATGTGGCAAGATATTGATCAACGACACATACGTCATAACTATGATACAGAATGGATAAATGGGAAGAAAATCTCTACTAGAATAATAATGATAACTAAAAGAGTTGAGCAGCATAATGATAACCCTATCACCATAGCAACTAGAAGACTACTACTATCGATAGAGTCCACAATTGATGATTAATGTATTTAACGACTATACATAAAGCCGTATCAACTGTATAAAAGAAAGTAATTATTGAATAAAGACTAAGATCAACAATCATCGGTCTACTAGACAATAAATAGCATATTAATATTCAAATCTGTACTGACACGAGCTTTACCTTCTTCCTTGTCTTCCTTTTCTGCATTTCTTTATCTCTCTGGCATGGTTCATTCACGTGATGTATATATTGCAATCTGTTTGTTTACGAACATTCACTAGAGATAGAGATTAACTCGAGGTTACTAGTTCTAGTTTTATAGTTTCAAGGTTATATTTGCTTAATTCCCAGAAATCAAAATAGAAAGTTACATAGCCATAACGAGTTCATCAATAATATATAAATCATTAGTATTTATACTATCCAGCAGTGTATTCCCTCTGCTATTATGTTTAGTCATGAGTTCGTTGACAAATATATGGAAGCAGTTAACCTATACTTATGCATGCTACAGACACGCTATAAATAATGTTCTATATGATTCATTCAATGCTACATATACAGAAGGCAATAATACTCTAATAGGGAATCTTTAAACTGTACATGAATTAACAAAAAGAAAATTCAGTTAAGACTTAAAACATCTGGACATTTACCACAGATTTGTCTTATTCCATCAGCTAAAAATTAAGACCTAGAGTAGTGGTTCCCAGCCTGGGGTCCGCAGATCCTAGGTGGTCCAGAAAGGTAGTACTAGGGGGTCTGTGAACTAAATTCAAAGTTTCATACATAAATATATGCATGAGGATAAGAATATTACAAGAGGTTCGTAGGAAAACTCATTTAAATTAAATGGTCGGGAACCATTGTGAAAAGGTTAGAAACCACTGACCTAGAAAGCAAATAACTATAAATTTAAATTATATAAATGAAAGAGTCAACTGCAGACGGTACAACACATGCGAGAAATCAACAACAAACTCAAATCTGTCTGGTTAAATTATTATATCCAGTATATACCTACAACCAAGATCAGTTACCCATTTGGGAGAACAGCCTACCTACATATCCAGGCTATTAAATTCACAAAGAATGATCAAGTGCATATCGCATCAATCGGAATCGAGCCATGACTTGATATTCTTTATATGACAGTCACTTCAAAATATACATGATCATTGTAAATTGTATATTTTTAGGTGAAAGCATTTTACATTTGAAGCCAACTACTTCGGCCGATCAATTTATTACTCACTATATTTTTGAATACCATAAATAAGGTGCCCACGTACGTGCACAGACATGTAGCCAATAACGCACCTGTTATGCTTCTAACATTGAAATAAGATGGGTAAAAACGAAACGGAAAAACGAATTCTAAGAAGAGGTCTTCAGAAGTTCCTATTAGGATCATTGCAAAAGTGCTGTTATTTTGTTGGCAAACTGAAATCAAATATAAAAATAAAAACACCTACTTTGTCACAATTAAAACCTAACCGTGCGACTGCGTGTAAGCTGAAAACAAGTGACCGGTTGCATTGTGATTGGAATAGTTGAACAAATATTTCGTTTTAATTATATTGGTTTCATTGCAGATGGATGTGTATTATAGATAATTACATTTTTTTCATGTTTATCATTTTTTAAAATTCATTAATTGCTGATTAGAAGTTCATTGCTCTGTGTACAAATGGATGGGTACATAAATTATTTGAAAATCAGCAGATCTTTCAAAAAATACATTTTTATGATTGAATATGAAACTAAGTTAGGTCCATTTCAAAACAATCATAAATGTTATTAAGAACTGCTTCTCTATAATTGAAAATCAGTAGTGGCTTTCACAAAATAGGCTAACATTTTAAATTCATTTGTCAATTTCACAATCAACGCGTCAACAAACAAACAGTTTTGATTTAGATAAAATGATACACGTTCGAATTTTCAGTATGTTAAATAACGAGAGCCAAAGAGGTGTTTTCTCCTCACTGTACATTTCCTAACGTTACGACAGAGCCGTCTATCCCTTACAAACGTCTTTACTCATGTCATATCTTGTCTACTAAGTATCATTGTTTACCAGATAACCTTGTACTAACGCTTACATTTCATATCCCCCTGAAGATTATACACCCATTGGAAATTCAACCCACCTATTACATTTTTTATGTATTATATAGTCGTAGACATAGTTTCTGAAAGTGAGTATCAAACACGTTTATTTCATCTGTCTATGAAAGTTTTACAGTACATTGCTACACGTATTTTCTTTAGCACAAATCATACAATCAATACAATTAACGCCGGCTTGTCTTAGAAGTTTCTTTCATCTCCATTGTAATGTACCGGAAAAACAATGGTCTGTTTTGGTGATATCATTAAATTTGCTCTTGCGGTTTTACAAATTATATTCTCAGAATATTTTGTATCTTAAAACAACTAAAGCGTTAATTATTATACTTGTAACTGATTCGAATTCACTGTGTTTAGTATTTGCTTTTATGCTATCAAATAGCTTTCCAGTTATAGAATTAATCATTAAATAAAATGGTATATTAATAACAATTTTATCACGTAGAAAACACAAATGGCTGAAAAACTGCTAATTTTCCTCAAATATTGATCTTTCTGTTCTAGATATCTAATTCGAATAAAATAAATGTACAGCATTTCCGGTACAAATTTCAGTTTGCATAAAAGGAAAGACACAATGTTCCACCTACAACTGAAAGTATTTAAAAAATATATATAAACTAAATCATGGCTGGAAGATAAACTCAACGTAGCCGCACTCAGCGTCCACCGTCTCCATGATCTTGACCACCAGGTCAGCCTTGTTATAAGCATTTTAACTTGTGTGTTCCTCAACGGCGCCCCACACAGAATAATCTACAGGAATACAAGTAGGTGAATTAGGAAACTAGAAACTGGAGTGCGTAAAGATGTAAAAATTCGTAGACAATCACTTCTGACTCTTTCCTGTGTTGCCACAAGGAACCGAACCTTTCTACTACACATATGACCTTCGCGTAGCAACTCTCTCAGCAGTTTGACATAGCCTTCTGAATTGAACCTGAAGTCCTGTTGAATGATGTGGTGGTGAATTCCGTTGTTCGGACGCTTCCTGCTTGGCACATCTTCGTAATCACCGTTACAACATCTCTCCTCAAGTCTTTTAAGTCTTCACAGAGCATTGAGCAACAGTCATCATGTCAGCATTTTTAGATCCAGCGCGATTCATCATGAGGGCGGTCACTCTCTTATCAATAATCAGATGGCTTCCAGATCTCCATGTTTCAAAACCTTTTTTCAACTACAACTTTAATCTTTATTCTCTACAACGTCATTGAATATTCACTAAAACATCAGGCTGTTCTTGAAAAAGAGTGACATAAAATAATTTTGGAATTTAGACCGAACAGCCGCTATACACACATTAAAATCACGCTACCCCATTAAAATGTGCATTTAAGCATTTAACATTTTTGAATTCGTTTATATGTATACTGTCATTGTTTTAATGGAATTCGTCTAAATTTGACTAAACTGCTCTCAAGTTCTGAAATATATTTGTAGTTGTGCCTGGTATGCAATTAGATGGATAGCGTGTAACCGCCTCATATCTACACTGTACAATGCAATTATTATATTTAAGATTTAATAAACAATATCAATTCAGCTGAACAAAATGTGACGGCAATAATAAAATTGTGTCTAACGTAAAACTATTTCAAGTATCAATAGATTACAAAAGAAAGTTATACAAACAGTGCGATCATTCACACTCATATATACATACATCTGTATAACACACACACATACACTTACACACGAATACACACACATATATACAATCATCGAAGAATCTATAAGTCCTAAAATATAAATATAGCAAATGTCCGCTCTCTATAGACACTCGTGAGTATATTAACATTTATTCAATACAGTTTTACAAATATATTTAGGCGATTTTACCAATCAGTTTCATATATGAGTTAGAAGCAGTTGTATGAAAAATGTGGTGATGGCATTCTGCTACTGGAGATAAGCCAAAGTCATATCCGATTAATGGGTGCTGGAAATTTAAAAAA
>NC_068982.1:146095298-146103451 GCF_001194135.2 Octopus bimaculoides
CAAAGTCATATCCGATTAATGGGTGCTGGAAATTTAAAAAAAAAAAAAAAACGGTGTGCAAAGAAAGCAACCCTATGAGAATTTCAAAGGGGTATTTTACGAGTGTCATCCACAAAAAACCAAAGCGCCCACACGGTGCGACAGTAACGGCCTGCAAGGTATTGTTTCGGTCGGGCAGTGTGATATCTGTGCAGCACGTTAGTGAGAAACTAGATGGGGTGGGTGTCCAATCGTAAAACCATGTGTGAGTATGTACGTGTGTGTGCATGTGGAAGTGCGGCTTGGTAAACATTGTACCGAACTCTCAGAGTGGTGGTCGGAAATACCGATAGTGGAAGCTCTAGCATCCGTAATCAAGAATCACCCAACATGTAACAAATCACACAGTTCCTTTCATGTAAACATGAACGGAAAACAACTCCTGTGCAGTTTAGGTAGTTGTCCGAATGGAGAGCGTACTTTAGTATATGAGAGCTTGCATTCCACGCCAGAATTAGACTGTCTCTTCTGCTGCTATCAAGGTTATACTTGCAGTTTTTCAGCACTCTACACGTGACATAATTCATGGTACGTTCCTTCTTCGTCAATACACACTTAGTCAACACTGTGATATTAAAAGATGTGCTATGAATATTAAATCTGTTTCTTAAGAGATATTTTATCTCGCACACATATTTTTCGCACACCTTTTCCGTCACACTACTTATATTTTCCACGTTACATTCGCGAACATGTGGTGTTGCCTCTACATGAGCATCCTGCGTCATCTCGGGTGTAAACCTTACTATTAGTATCTTCTTCATACTAAAGTGCCCAACTGGCAGAATCATTAGCATGTCGAGCGAAATGCTCAGCAACATTTCGTCCGTCTTCACGGTCTGAGTTTTAATTCCGCCGAAGTCGTCTTTGCCTTTCATCCATTCGTTGTTAATAAACTAAGCACCAGTTAAGCCCAAAGGTCGATGTAATAGACTTAACCTCTCCCCGAAATTCTTAGCCTTGTGCCAAAATTTGAAACCAATAATTTCCTTATATTAGGTAGCCAGCTAAAAGAGACTCTTATGTTATGCCTATCAAACATCGTGCAGAGATTATGCATTCAGGGAAACTTTTCCAACAAGTTTCTATGTTCACAGAGAACCATACGACTTCTTGATGGCGATTTCTCTAGGTGAGATTAGAGTCCAAAATGCAACTAATACTATCCAGAATCTTGTAGTGCATTGGGGACATGATCTCGTAGTGCATTGGGGAGCGAATTGATAATCTCTTTATTTGAAGACAATATAGAGATCCGTCAAATGGACTCCTTAAACAAATTTCCGAACATTATGATTAGATGACAGACAGCTGTAATAATTTATGTTACGGTAATGCTCCATTAACATTGTTTTGATCCTTCTGATCAACCACTTGCTTACCAAGCAGATTTCCGATTTTGCGAAAATGATCAGATGATACTTGGTTCAGTTTATGATAATGACAATTGTAAAGGGTATTTTTTGGTAGGGTTTTCATCCTAAACCTGATTACTGCTCTATAAGCTATCTCGTTGGTCCCATGATTAATGTTATGAAATGTTTATGCTGTTTGTGAATTCTAAGTCTTGTCTGAAGGCCATAAAGTTTATTTTGGAAAAGTTTAGAGGACTTACAGAATTTCAGTTAGGATACGATGTCCAAAAGATCGTCTTCGAAAGCTTCCGTTTCTTTGATCCTGAGTTCTTTCTTACTGGGTGGGTGGGGGTCGAAGACCAAAGAGCTCGGACTCTGCGAGTTGGTTTCCCTGGTCGTAGAATAAAAACTTTCCATCTGGTAGGGTTAATAGTATTCAATAGCATCACAGTCGCGAGGGAACGTAAATGTCATTAGATGGAGTTGTGATAATTTCGTTTAATGGAAATGGTTTGCAGATGTGCAAGCATTACTTCAGTATCAGTAGTAGAAGCAGGCTAAGCCAAACGAACACAAGAACTATATTTACAAAATTTCGTCACCCGGACACCTATCTGAATTGCAAAAGCGCAGTTTTTCCTTCGTGTCCACAATTCTGAGTGACGTCTTACGATCTCATCTAAAGTCAGAATTTAGAGAATTTATACCATCACTGATTCTCTCTCCAAAATGTAAATATTATTCCAAATCAGATTCAAACAGGTTGGTAAAAATCTGCTAAACGGGATCCATAATACTTATGATAATGTCTAGAACAAAATACACACACCCAATATATGCAGAGCACACGTTTTTCATGTGTATCTTAGTGAAGATATGACTGTTGGACTTTAATCACTTTTTCACGGTTTATCATATTTTACGGTTTTTCACGGTTTATCATATCCGTACCTCGCAGTTTGTGTACAAGAGTTATGTACTAAAATATATTTCCTACCTTTCTAGACCTGCACCTTTAATGTCGCATCCTGAGTAAGAAGCAACTGTCTGGAGTTGTTGCCCAATAATAGTTGGCGGCTATTGTGTTTGTTGCAACCAGTACAAACGGAATTTGAAGCTTCCTACGTCGTTAATCTCGTATTCACTTGTACGTTTATATGGCTAGTTTTATTTGCTTGAATGTATATTTTTATCATAGTGTTTTTATGATTATTGCCTTCATACGTACTCCTCCACTGTGTGAGAAATTCTGTATCCTATAACTGAGGTCTGTTAATATTTCCTGTTTAGCCTTGTTTTGTACTGTATGGTAAAGTGCATTGTCATTACTTTCTTGAAAGACATTGGGAAAAGGTGCAATACTGTCTAAACTGTAGATTTAGTAAAATAGCTAGGATCATGAAATTTGCCTCTCTTACATTAGCTATTGAACGTTGTGAACGTATCTGTAATTTTCACATTAGTCCCCAAAATACAGTTTATGTATTCTATTTTCTCCGACACGTTTTCATATATGTCTGCGGAAGCTGACATCTGGTTCTCATTTCTATTTTATTTCTAATCCAGCTGCAACTGACGGCCGTCCGATATATTTTTCTATTGTGTTGGATCACATTTTCTGGGATACTTTTCACATCATCTTCAAGTGCACATAAATATATTAGATATTGAATATTTTATATTTGATTTTCTTTTCATTAACGCTGTTCTTTATTAGTTAAAAGCCAGCCTATATTAAACAGGACTATGATGAAAGGCATTACCCCCCCCCCCTCCGATAATCTGGTCTATATAAAAGATATCCCTTTCTATATTATGAAATATCTCATTTCTGTTTGAGACAATAGAATATAAATGAGGGGAGAACCGTTTGTTATTTCTATCATGTATAATTTTTCATTCTCTTGTCGTTTCGCTAAGCAGTTAATTTTGCTGCTTGACTATATATATTATCATTGGCGGCGGTGTGAATGCTTAGCAACCGCAACAATTCGTCCTTGCTGAAGACCCTCCTCATTGAAATTGTACAGTGTGTCTTCTCAACTGATGCTTGTACATTTAGTACAAGTAATATTATTTTACCCTACACTATGACACGGTGACGGACTGTTCAAGGTGGAAGTTTTATTGATTATTTTGTTTCTTATCATGTATGCCTAACGTACTCATGAATTTAATATGTGGTATTTTTCACATTCTCTGACTATTTATGCCAATACACCACGCTCGATATAATAATAGTAGTTGAGTTAATGATGAAAACAAAAGAAAAAGAACAGCAAAAACATCAACAAGAACAAGAAGCACAACAATAACAAGAATAATAATTTCAAATTTTGGTACGTAGACAGCAATTTCAGAATAGAGGCTAGTCAATTACATCGACGCTAGTGTTCAAGCTGGTACTTATTTTATCGACCCCTAAAGGATGACAGACAAATTCGATCTAGGCGGAATTTGAACTCAGAACGCACGAACGGACAAAAGTCTGCTACGGATTTTATCTGGCATATTAACGATTCCGCCAGCTCACCCCATTAATAATAATAATAATAATAACAATAATAATAATAATAATAATAATAATAATAATAATAATAATGATAATAATAATAATAATAATAATAATAATAATAATAATAATAATAATGATGATGATGATAATAATAATAATAATAATCCTTTCTACTAAACAGTTTCAAATTTTGGTACAAGGCCAGCAACTTTAGAAGGAGGAGCTTAATCGATTACATGAAACACCGTACACGACTTGGGCTTATTTTAACAATTGCGAAAGGGTTAAATCCAAGTATTTGAACCCAAATTTTAAAGTGCTTGAAGAATTGCTACTAAGCAAAGTCTAACACGCAAAAAGTAAAATAAAAGAAAATTATGATGATGATGACGGCCTTGATAAAAATGATAATAATTTCAAGGTGAGAGATACTTTCAAAGTCTAATAATTGATATTTTATTTTGCAGATGTTTCTACTGGGTTTATAAAAACCAGAATTAAACAAATAAGGTAATGTTTCCCTCGCCACCTTTCCTTGGCATTATTACAGTTTAATTGTACTTAATTATTATGTCGGTATCATAACTGTCGTTATCAACTTTATTCATTTTTCTAGCAAACTGTGTGTATAGGTATACTTTTGCTGCTCCACTCTCGATAAGAAATTGCTGAAAACAAATTATGGATACAAAACAGTAAGAGGTTTTGTTGAGAAATCTTGTCTGGTACACGGAAAGCGATGTTCATTGCAATGTCACATAATGTAGATGATAGTTACGTGTAGGCCAAGTATACATTGGTAAAATCGATCAATTATTTATAAATTTCTTTCGTTCGTTTTTACAAACTGCAGCAAACACCTTGAAAAAGTATTTTGGGAAATTTCTATGACAAATTTACAATATTTTACCTCGTGGTATATGTATAAATGAAAGAATGAATGAATCATAGCACGTACGTAGTCTAAAACCACAGATGATGGATAAGCAGTTTGCGGAGTTCGCAAGTTTTTCAAGTTGACAAAAACAAATATGATGATGGATCTTAAATGCAAGGAAGTCTTAGCAACAAGACATTTACTTTCAGTTTGAATTTGTCTGAGAGAGATATATATTTAAATCTGTTGAAAGCGAAAAAACAAAACGAATGATAGAAAACAGATAAAATAAAAAGGCAAAGTATACATAGAATTTGTCTGCAATGAAATAAGTAATAGTACAACTATGGGCGATATGTGAAATACTCGCTAGCAATCAATATTTCAAAATCAAAACAAACTTTGGTACTTTGTGAAGTAACTTAGAAAACGCAAGTAGGGTGAAAGAAATACTTTATTGTGTCACAAAAATAGGTAGGATGTTGAATAGTAGCCACTAGAAAATATATAAACATACCTTGTAATAACACCTCTGATGTAGCATTTCATTGGTACCTTCTAGTAAATACCACAGCGCTATCAATGAATATTCACTGAAGATGGCGTTTCATTAAAATGTGACGGTAAGATAAAGAAAGTTCACCACAATCAGAATTTCGAGAATTTATACCACAACACAAATTTTTTTTCCCAACTGTTCTGCCAAGTCATATCTATAGGCTGCAACCAGCGACATAAGATAATGATTATATGCACTTTTGAAGATATATACATATATATATATATATATATATATATATATATATATATATATATATATATATATATATATATATATGTATGTATGTATGTATGTATGTATGTATGTATGTATGTATGTATGTATGTATGTATATGTTTGTGTGTGTAATGAGTGACTGTGTGTCTGTTTGTGTGTGTATTTATATGCATATCTATATGTATGGATATATACGTGAGGAAGGTATATTTCGTTTTGAATTGAGATTTGAGTCACTCGGTTTTAGACTTTAAACTCTGCTGGATCGTAGCCATCTTCATCGATACCATTCACCACATGCTTTTCCCCACACCTACAGACCAAATAACATTCTCTCTCATAATTCACCCGCATATCCTTTTTGTGAGACACTTAAACATTCATAATTTCCGGATACTGCTTTCTTATTCAACAACTGATCTTATATTTCCCACAGCAAACTCGTAAACTGAAGCTCGGTCCCACCCATCAGATGCAATATAGCAATCGCTAACGATACAACATTTGACGGGACATTATCAACACTGCAAGCATCAACGGCTCTATGTCATTGTCCGACATGACACTGAAAATTTCTTGTACGTATTCTAACCTTATAAATTGGACAACTTGGAAGTATTGCAGGGATATTTATACTGAAATAAAAGGTCGGCATATCCCCAATCAGTTTTGGAAGTATACTCGTAGCACAATACTATATATCTCTCCAGCCTCTGCTCACTCATTTCAGCACAGGACATTCTATTACCGACTTATAGCCAACGCGTATCTCTACGTGTATTGTGACCACATCATCAAAAACACAGAAAGAACAACAGTTCATAATCAAATTAGGAACAATGTCAGCAGCGGGTTTCTATGAACGCTACTTCATTTCTTAGTTCAGTAATCCCATTTCTATATTTCAGCTCTACTCTCACCTCATCTTATTCTGCAATCTCTCTATGGAAGATTCGCTTTTTCACCGTTCATTGAGATTCTTCCTGCTAATATTTTCAGTCTACGTATGAAGCTTACGTTGATTTAAGTTTCAAATAAGTTCCAGACAGTTTCTCAAGCATGGGAATGTAAAGATCTAATATATTTCATTTATTTTCGTCCTGTGACTTTTACTGTCCAAAATGTAGGATATTCGTCACATAAATTTTATCGCACATCCTTTGTCGCTTTTACGCAATTACATACATTATATATATATAGGGTGCGGTAAATAAATTGTCGTCTAAATTAGCAAAAATGAAAATAACACTGACATCTCATTTTAACAGATATTCTTTTATTCTTTTATTCGTTTCAGTCATTTGACTACAGCCAAGATGAAGCACCGCCTTTAGTCGAACAAACTGACCCCAGTACTTATTCTTTGTAAGCGTAATGCTTATTCTATCGGATCTTTTGCCGAACCGCTATGTGCAGGAACGTAGATACACCACCATCGATTGTCAAGGCCATGATGGAGGGGCAAACACAGAGACACAAACACACACATACATATATTTACCAAACTTACATTAAAATATCTTGAAATTCTAAACAGTAAATTTATTCAATGAAATTGCCATTTGATTCAACTACGGTCTCCAGACGACTTTGGAATCTCCTGCAACTATTCTGGATGGTCTTCTTGTTTAAGTTGGTGAATACTGCCATACTCATTGCCTTCAGTTCATTTTTGGTGTTACAACGATTCTTATTGGTCTTTCGCTCAACCGCGCATCACATACAATGATCAAGGGGCTGGAGTCTGGGAAGCTGACTGGCCAGATGTTAGTAGTCATGTGGTCGCAGGAATTGTCTGACAGCCGTGACTGTGTTCTCCTGCTTGGCCCTTTCTCATCTTGCACGCGGAATACCGAATGTCTTCATGTACTACGTGCTTGATAAGGAACTCAGGCAGTCCCATGTCCCTGACAATGGACCTGATTGCCTTGGAGGTATCGTTGTCAATCACGGGCTGGATCTCACCAACAAATTCTGGAGTTCTTTTCTTATCAGAACGATCAGAGTGAGTTTTCCGAGCTCCTGTATGTTCGTAATTACCTTCAGACTTATCCAACTCTTTCTGAATCCTCTGCAATGTCCTCAGATTGACACCCAAACATTGAAATGTTCGTATTGGAGCTTCCGACGTGAATGCCAAGCAGTACATCATGTCATTTCCAAATTTCCGGCAGAGTGATTTGCGTCATGGTGCCCGACAGACGCTATTCTACTGTGTAGTCGAAAAAATCAAAGACAACAACGTGCATGCGCGTAATTAAAAATATATAATGGCAACAATTTACCTGTCGCACGTTGTGCGAGTATATGTGTGTGGGTGTATGCGTGTGTGTGCGTGCGTGTGGGTATAAATATATAAATGTGTATATAAACATACATGTATATGCGTTTGTATTACTTTCATGTGATACAAAATAACTGTGAGCGTATGTCTTAATTTAGTCTCCATATCAGGAAATTCATCCAAAACGAATTAGTAAAACCTAATTAACGTGTTCAACTTTCCATGATTTGATAATGTACATATAATGCAAATAACAACACATACACACACACACACACACACACACACACACACACACACACTTA
>NC_068982.1:146104825-146107325 GCF_001194135.2 Octopus bimaculoides
CACACACACACACACACACACACACACACACACACACACACACACACACACACACACATATATATAAGTATGTATGTATGTATGTATATATGCATGCATATATTTCGTGAAATAATACGAAATGTTTAGCTACTGAACATGAGTATTTTAAGAAGTATTTCGTATGCTATAGAGCAGTTAAATTTTCCTGAAATGACAGAAACAATTTAACAGTGAGTAAAATTTTAAAAACCGAAATGAAGACAATACTTCTTATAAAATGTAGATTATAATGATTGGCGCAGAATGTATTAGCATGCAGCTACATCTAGGCAATAGCTATATATTCCACGAGAGAGCGGTGTAAAAAGATGTAGATGAAAATAAACAAATCTATATTTAGGATAATAGGAAACAGCATAGACATTTCGCAGTGACAAGAATCCATTATCAGGTGAAAGAATACACGATATGACACTCGATAAAAGAATACCTAACGATAAAAAGTGTAACTGAAAATATCTTTGTACAAATATATGAAAACAAAATAAAGCTATGTTAATAATATACGATGAAGCAACATCGGGAGGAGTATGCTAACTCTCCACCCTTTCTTTTCTGTTACATACATGATAAATTCAGCACGGTACTAATACCAACGTTTTATGGGAATACTATTTAGAGAAGTTATAAAGATGTAAACTAGATTCTCTTTATTGATTAGAAGAAAATATTCAGCATGAAGGATAAAGAAATTGACCCTAAATACAATTTCTAATTAGATTTTTGAATACATTTTCTGTGGATTTCAGTGCAGCATTTCAGTTCAGAAAATAATAATATTAGTACAGTACTAATTAAGATAATGCAATTAATAGATGCATAATGCTATAATCATTCTTGGATAACGTAGTTAGATATGATAAAACTAAGAATGAGAAAACTACGAAAGTGCAAGAGATTAAAGTGAAGCTGTGATGCAATGCAGATCTTTCAAATATTGTGCATTTCCTTCTTGTTTTAGATGTAAATATCACCGAAATTAAATAATTAAGAAGTGGTGGTTAATATATTCCTGAGAAATAAAATCGAGATCCACGTATAGTCCTCCAAATTATTATCAGTAGGTTAAAAAAGAGGAGTGGAATGATTATTAGGCACAGCACTTCCTGATAACGGATAATAATAGAATGGTTATTGTACATGGGAATAAGATGCAAGTGATTACCAAGCTCGAATATATATGAGAGGCATATGGCACCGACTCATTCCACAGAAAATAAATTACGCACAAAAGAAAGTATGAGAAGAACAGAACTTGTATGAGGCACATCCATATCCAGATCTGAACACTGCTGCATTCTTCTTCAAGAAACACAAGTACAAAAACGGAACGGAAAATAAAACCAGTTAAGGCTTGACAATATGTTTATTGATTCCTTCGGATGCCGGGGTGGGAACCCACGCCAACATATCTTCAGTTATCCGGCCATTGAAATTTCCTGTGAAAAATGACCGTTAAACAAAGGGAAATTACTGTGTGGTTGATCGTTATTAAAACAAAAGAGCTATAGACCGCTAAGTAAGGCGAGGGGGTAAAGGTAAGGGATTAGAAAAGTCCATAGTGTTTGCGTAAACGCACCAATCAGTACAAACGCCTATATATATATACTAAGCCACCCTCGCTTGAAGCACACACATGCTCTCACACATACTCGCCAAAAACTAAATATATATGTACATATACATATATATATATACCCGCATACACGGGTATACCCGCATACACACCCCTACACACACACGCACTCAACAACCTCGCCCCCATACACACGTACGCAAAAAAATCATAGGGCTAGATATACATAAGTACAAATATATAAATATCAGTTTCTCTAGATATTGAGAGATTCATTGTAACCATACAAGCACACATGAACACTGACACAACACTCTGGCACACACCTTCTGGCACACACACATATACACACAGTGACACACACACACACACACACACACCCTGACCCACACGCATGCCCACACTGACACACACACATACTCATATGTATGTACTGTGTATGTATGTTTATGTATGTATGAATACATGTATATCTCATTATAATCTAGAAGATTGGGAGTAATTACTTTCTATATTTTTCTCTATAATATGTTAATGTAACAGTTAATATTTTGTGATGTTTAAACCAGTCATTTAAACTCAAAAAATGTCTAAATAGAATATAGCGTATCAAATTTTTTAAAAACTATTTCCGACATTATCGATAAGGCTAATAACGTTTCTGAGAGAAAATTTTGAACGTTGGAATATTGTGTTCACCTTCTTTGACTATAGCGTAGAGAAGAACGTATTTCATTAAATGCTTGCAGTTTACAATCATTATAGAATAATAATGTTTTCTCTAGTTTCAATAAAACTATTTGGCAACATTTATAGGATAATTAGAGTCAGACCTCTCTCATAAGTTTTTATTTTTCCTGCAGCATTATATACTTAACACTA
>NC_068982.1:146109374-146116444 GCF_001194135.2 Octopus bimaculoides
ATATATATATATATATATATATACAACAAGAAATAATTTTTGCCTCACTTTATGGAAACAAAAACGTTTATAAGACTGCAAAAAAGAAAAAAAGAAGTGCTCAAATGAGATTGAGACAGATAAAAAAATTGATTAAAGAAGAAACATCAGATTCATGTCAACGACTTTATATAACACCATGCTTGCATTCATTTCATCATATGTAGATATTACCATCGCCTTTAACATATTAAGAACACATATATAATAGGCAGAGAAAGTAAAAAAATATATCTGCAAATAAAATACAAATATATAGAACGGCCTATCAAGAAGGTATATACAATCGACTAAAAATTCTAAAGCGTGCCATGTGACTAAAAATCTAATTAATAAAATATCAATCGACTAAAAATATTTATTTATTTATTTATATAAGTCATCAGTTAGATACGGATACAAAGATGTTCAAAATAGATACTGGAAGCAAAATAGTGGCAGTGAAGAGATAAATAAAACCAAGAGCTCATGACCTAGAAGACTGGAAGTCATATGGTTCGCACTCCCTTTTCCTCTTAGAGTACGAAATTTGTCCAAATTGTTTTTTTACGGTTCTGAAGGAGAATTTCCCAAAGAATCATAAATACTACAGTATCTTCAATAAATCCCCCATCAAATTTTCTTACTCGGTAATGCTGAATTTAACCTCCGTTATTGCCTTTATTAATAGAAGCAAATTAAATGGGCAAGTGCAATGGAACTATTCCTCTGTTGGAAACCTTGCTATTGGGCAGTTAAGCTCTAATAAGCCTAAGGTTGGTGTTACAAACCATTTACTCCCACCGGCCTTATCAATCCCCTGTAACGATATATCTGACGGGAAGAACGCTGGAAGCCAGATAAGTAATGTTAGTATCAGTAATATTGATATGGGGGGTTCTGGTAAATCGTGTAATTGTAGAAACCCTAGGTGATATCCCCCTCACGGATTCTGTCTGACTACTAATGCTATATATAAGTGCGTTGTTAAAGAGGAGGGTAGTTTGGATAAGTTTTACATAGGTAGTACTGTCAAATTTAAGACGAGATATTGGGCGTACATGAATTCGTTTTCGATCGAAAAATATTGTAACTCCAGTAAACTTGTCTCTTATGTACATAGTTTAAAAAGGAATTTAAAAAAAGTTACGCTCTTGAATGGTCTGTTATCTGTAAGGTCTCTTACTTTAGAGTTAATATTAACGAGTGTAAGTTGTATATAAGGAAATCTCTTGCCATTCTTAGATCCTTTGGGCCTAAAATATTAAAAGAATTTACAGAGGTGATCCCTTTCTATAACCATAAGTTTTTTTCTACTTTTCCGAAAGTATATAGAAGTAAAAGTAGATGTGGTAAATAGTATATAGTTTTACTAGGTTTTGTAACCGGATAGAAAAAGTTCCTATGATTAACAGCTACCTACATGTTTAACAATAAAATAAAATATTTGTGTTTGTGTGTGTGTGTGTGTTTGTGTGTGTGTGTGTGTTTGTGTGTGTGTGTGTGTGTGTGTGTGTGTTAGAAAATTTGGACTGGTCTTGCGATAGATTATTATCTTTAAAATAGGTATGCAGCCGTTTTGTAACTCTCGTGAACAACTAATTGTTGAGATACCTGTTTATCCTGATGAGGGGTCATTGCCGAAATGCACCATAACTCGTAATCGAACCGTGGCAGCGAACTCCCGAAATGGCCAAAGATGTGATTGACTTGATTTTGTGGAACTCTCTACACTCCTGGAATCCTACCTACCATGGTTTTTATGAAATGAACTTTTTTGATATATTTTTAATTTTCGGGAGTAAAAAAGAAAGCAAATTGTCGATGGAAATTTTATTTAGATTTTCAGTCGCATGACATGCTTTAGAATATTTAGTCGATTGTAAATACTTTCTTGATAAGCCGTTCTATATATTTGTATTTTTATTTGCATATATATTTTTTACCTTCTGTGCTTTTTATATATATATTCTTTATACGTTAAATGCGATGGTAATATTTATATATGATCAAATGTATGCAACCGTGGTGTTATATAAAGTCGTTGACTTGAATTTGATGTTTGTTCTCAAAGCAAATGGAAGTTTCCAATGGAAGTTCAAGACTTCTTAAATCGTTTGGGAATGACAAAATTCGTGTCATACAAAAATCAGCCATGATAGGTACTGCGCACAGTTCAAGGAAAGTAATATCTGTTTGAAGTTCTTATGACTTCACATATTACTAAATCATCTGTACTTTTTTCATCTATATTGCATGTAAAAGTAACAACAACAACAACAACAATAATAATAATAATAATAATAATAATGATAATAATAATAATAATAATAATATACATACATACACATACGCATATATAAATATATATATATACATATATACACATACATATTTACATACATATATCTGTGTGCGTGTGTGTGTTAAGAACCAATTATCCTCTCTAGGTTATATTTCTTCAAACATCGATATTATTAACATTCTGTCTGAAATATTTTTTTTTTGTTTCCAACTTTCCAATTGTTTGCTAATTTCTTTAGTCAGACATCGCCAGCGGTATAAATAACAAGTGAACTCGTGATTGTTGTTTACTCTTCTGGAAGACTTCGAAGTCCATTTAAGTTTCTTTCAATTCTATTATATGATCATAGTCATGAGATGAGTATCACTGAAGTTATCTGGAGTAGTTTCACTAAATTTCCTTGGAGTTGCATCATTAACGTTCAGAGTAGGATCCTTCACGTTACCCTATTTTCTAGTTCCTGTGGGTTAGTATACTACACGATTTATCTTATCCTAAAGCGAGATTGTCTCACCTCTTCTCAATATTTCTTATTGAGGTTTACTCATTTTTAGCATTTGCTTTTGTCAGTGGTACACTTTGAATTATTTCAGATGAAATTTACAGAAGAAATCTTATTTTGCGCTCTCATCCCCTCTTAAACGAAGATAAAATGCTCCCTGGCGGCTACAGTACAAGGACAGAGTGTCTGTTCAGTTGTTTTAGAGACTGAACTATAGGCTACGCCTGCATCATTTCAGGAGATGCGTGGCTGATAGTATTCAGGGAATGGCGGTCATACACTGCAGTACTCCATTGCTTCCCTCTCTTGTTCGCCGCCATAATCTTTTCAGTTTTTGTTCGGCAAAATACCAACAAAGTGTCATTATTGTGACATTTCTTACAAGTAGACTTTTAGAAATATCAGCGTCTAGCACATTGTTTTGTGCAGGGCACCGAAATGAGTCCAGTACTGTTATGGAATTCTGTATTTGGTGAAGTGGGCATTAATGTTTACAAAATTATTTTGAGTCCTTTTCACCGCATGCCCTCGCGTACCATCCTTGCTTTAGTAATTTAACAAGACCTCGGTGAAAAATTGACCAATAACCATAGACCCGCATCGCTATGAATGTCCCTGATTACTGATGGTCAGCTCACCATACATGGAAGTACATGCGTACAGGTGAAGATATAACTATTTCAGTCTATACTGTAGCTGAGTCTTCAGTCTTTTAAGTACAAAAGACAATGCAATGGGATTTACAATTTCCCATGCAAAAGTATAACTGATGATTACGTGTTTCCTGTAATTGCTATTTTTACAGTAATTGGATACCAGTTACCATTTTTCTCAACTTACAGATATGATATTTTTCTTTTTGCTCGCTTTTGAATTATATTCAGAAACAAAGAAACTGTTTATGACTTGTGCAGTTCTCTCACTTGATTATATTTCCTAGAAACTTTGTTAAATCTATTAGTTTTATCGGAGTGATGCCTGAAGCAAATTTTCTCTTTTAGCACTTCTAATATATGCATACTCTAAAGTGTTTGCCTGCATGCAGGTGTTGTTGTTATAGTTTTCTTTGAACATGATTGTTACACTGTTTTAAATAATATCTGTTATTAAACGTTGATCTAATTAATATTTCCTTCTTTTATAGCAAATGCATCTAAAAAACACGATGAAATATGTAAATTGATATTTTACATTATTTTGGCAGTTGTAAAATATAAATATTTTTTTGATGGCAGACGTATCTAGCGGACATTTAGATATGAGATGTTATTACATCGTGAAAGCAAATAGAAAAATGTATTAAACACGATCCGTTTTATGTCAAGCTTCAGAAAAATGGCTAGAGCATCAACAGATCATTAAAATCGTTACTTCCAAGTACTCTAAATGGAGAATTTATATTTGAAAATTTGAAATAGATAGAATATTCACGTCCTTAAGGAACAAATGATGGTGATAATGATGATGATGATGATGACTGGTGGCAACAACAACAACAATTGCAACAGCAACATCATTATCAACAACAACAAGAAAAACATTGATAATAATAATCAGCTTCTGATACATAGACTTATGCTGAATGAATGCAAAAGATGACATGCTAATATGGGCATGGCGTTGATGGATTAGAAGAAAGATTGTCATAGATTTCCCCATCCCTGGATCTTAGAAAGTCTTGAGTTGGTAGAGGTGTTTGACAACATTTTGAATTTTATCAGATCAATAGAGAACTGGAATGCAGATTTAAAGTCACGCGGGGAATTTCTGAAGATGGTTAACATCAGGAGAGGTATATTTCAGGGAGATAGTCAGTCACCATTGCTGATTGTGATACTCGTGCAGATATTGTAGTAACCTCGGAGTACACCTTGGAAAGTGAATAAGAGCGGAATCACATGTCGTACATGGCTAACTTAATGTACTTCCGTAAAGGTGAGCGTGAGATAAATGGTCTGCTCTTAACACTGCAGATATTCAGCATGGGTATCTAGATGGAATTTGGAATTAAAATATGTGATATGCTTATTATAGAAAACTCAGAGCAGTGTCATGTAATGGTGTAGAACTATCCAACGGCAAGAGAGAATTAAGCATGATGAGATGGAAGGATATAAGACGAGAGAACAAAGATTTGTCGGATCGAGTGCATGATACTGAATGAGTCCGAAAGGAAACCATTCGCTTGAACTACCGAGCAGAAGTCGTACATTTCAACGACGCAGATACGGTAAACGGGACCGAAACCGACCGCAAGGTATTGGTGGTCGACTCTATCGGAGGCTTTATATTGATTCAAATTGATCAATGACATCTTTTTACCCGACCTGTATAGCATGAGGTGGAGGTTGTCTTTTGTGGATCTGTTTAGAATGCGCGTCGCCGATCAGTTCCTCGACAAGCGTCAACTTCTATGCTAAAACCTTGGCCAAAAGTTTGAAATCTGCATTCAGCAGCGTTATGGGCCTAATATATTTTTTTAATTGATCCTCCTTCATTCGATCCATTCACAGAAGTGCTACCACTCTTCGACTCACAGAATTAGGAATTCACCCATTCTGCTTCCAGCTCCGGTAGGTATCCGCTACGAAGCCAAAAAGCATGTCTGGGGTATACAAGTAAAGCATGTCTGGGGTATACAAGTAAAGCTCGTAGGGTAGACCATCCAAAATAAGCAATTTGTGCCTCCATTACTACCACCAAAACTACGACGACCACGACAAACACCAGATTGGTCTAGATTGCTATGTATTTTCATTTGTCAGGTGTTTGCAATGTTGGTGTTTGTAATTGTGCTGGTATAGCTTATGAGGGCGTCTCATGATTTGTCGGTTTCTGTGTCTCCTTTTATCTCTTTATATTTAGTCTTGTACTGCGCATTTAATTTTCTTTTCTCTTTCACCAGGTGGCTTTTCAGGATTGTTTGTTTCACACTCGTAAAAATCTGTGGCACGCGGAGAGGTATGTCTGCACAGTCGCACATTTTTAAGCTGGTGGTTTAGTCGAAAGGTGTAGGTTAAGCTTCTCTCAGTTGCGATGGTGTAGGTGTTGTTGTAGTTATTGGTGCTTGTGGCTAATGCTGTTCTGTGGCTTTTTCCAGCTGTTCATTTTATCGGTGGTGTTGATATGCTTTTAGACGATGCAGCTTTTCGCTACCTTTTATTTTGACAATCATCCACAGAAGTATGTAGGAATCAGATATGATTCCTTACTTTTGAGGGTTGTTGTAGCATTTTTTTGGTTACCTCTCCAGTAGTGAATCTTACCCCACATGCATCAAATCCTCTCCCTCAGGTGACATAAGTTCTTAAACAATTATCATGATACCAATGACAGAATTGATTGATATATTCATCCTGTCAGAGTTTGTAACGATCAAAGTTACCCCATGTTTGAGCAGCTTATCCCGCTTAACTAAAGTAGAATGAGAGTGACATCTGTTTACGAAATTATGTTCAGAATAATTATCTCGTGTTTATGACAATTAAATGTGCTAGTCAATATGGTTTTATATGTAATGTCTCTAGTAAACACATGTAATACAACATAGACGTTATTGTAACATTCCTTAATCGAATCCTCGGATACTGCTTTCTTTATCATTTACATTTTCCCCTAAAATTCCTCTGCTGTATTTTGAATCACTACAAATACCAGTCTAATACAATGCGAGATACAATACAATATTTTAAGCAGGAAAAGCACATTGGATATTGTAGTCTTAATATTAGGATTTCATGATTTTATCATCATACAGATATTCAAACAATGCTGTCTGGGTATAAAGAACATCAACAGCAAGATATGTCAAAGCTACAACTTGGTATTTTCTCGGGTTACATCAAGGCCTTTTATAATTTATAACAGCACAAAGACACAGTATTCTAGAAGAAGGATTATTTCGTTTTAACCTTTCATGTTTTATCATAAATGTCATTACTAGCAATAAATTTCTGTAGAGTATAACGGGTCTATGCATCAATAACGGAACTAAATAACCAGGAAAAAATAGACAAAATATTTATGAATGTATGAAAATAGAAAGAGAGATTATAAAACAGAGAGGAAGAATATCACGGGTAGTTTTTCAATATATCTCATCATTTCAGCATAGACATAAAGTTGGATACATCTCATTACTCTGAACCATCACATATACATATGCACGTATCCATGAAGAAATAAAAGCATCACTCTTAATAGACTTTCACATTATCATAGAAAATAATATATCAACACAAGCAT
>NC_068982.1:146116544-146116925 GCF_001194135.2 Octopus bimaculoides
TACATGTTTGTGTGCGTGTGCATGTTCGTATACATGTGTGCCTGAATGTGTAAGTATGTAGATGTTGTTTATGTCTATGTATTATGAGAATAAGGTTGCTTGTATTTTTTATTTTTTAAATATTTTTCTACCTATCAGAGTTACATCCCTTTTATCTAACGGTTTTTCATAGCCGGTCAGAATGTATCGTAACTCTTCCCTCGACATTGGAAACTGCGTGTATGATAATGACAACAACCTTTTTACTGTTTGATCTCAATTATATCATATATATATATATATATATAATCATAAATATACAGGGATTAGCATTGAGTTGTTTCTCCAACATACTGAAAATTTAGAAATAGCAGTCAAAGAACTACTGATTCTAAACTACAA
>NC_068982.1:146117711-146118490 GCF_001194135.2 Octopus bimaculoides
ATGTGTGTGTGTGTGTCTGTGTGTGTGTGTGTGTGTGTGTGTGTGTATACATACATATATACACGCACACACGTACACACACATGTATGCGTGCGTGTGTCTAAAATAAGCAGAATACAGGTGTTTTATTCAAAGCTGTGAAGCGCAAGTACTATGAGTCCCACATTTGATATATGCTGAAATACATGCATACACACACATACATATAAGCAATAACATATTATGTATGTTAGTAAATGCTACAAAATTGCCATATCTCGTTTAAGAGAGCGCGGAAAAAAGTGAGCGAGAGAAAGGAAGTGCAATATCATATTAGTCCTCTTTTTTCCTATGTATCTTTGAAGTCGTATCGTATTTAAAAGATGTCATATCTCAAAGGAAAGCGAAACGAAATCACTCCGGATGTGAACCAAAGCGTTAGATATCGGCATTGAAGCATAGTGGTTTTATGCTATTTCTATACATACCTCTGGCTGACTGTTGCAAGTCGTTTCAGAAGTGAATGGGCATGCATGTGACACTGAAAAGTTGAACTGAGTGCGAAATGTAGGTGTCTGCCGATGGCGTTTATTTCCGGAAGATGTCGTTTCGCTTAGCCCTGAGACATGTTTGTGTTCTTCCACACGATAAGTCATTAAATAGGTCTAAACGAAATAACTCACTTTTTACCGACACACATGAAGTTCACTACATACATAGATGCAATCATAATACACATATATAAATACATACACAAACACGCATATATATATATATATATATATATATATATATATATA
>NC_068982.1:146119267-146122571 GCF_001194135.2 Octopus bimaculoides
CTATTTTAAAAATCGAAGAAAACCTTAAATTGAAAAATGGATTCAAAATACATATTGTAAATAACCATATTCGAACTAACACATTAAAATAAAAATAAAATAAAATTTACGCTGAATTAAAAATAAAATTACAACAGTATATAAGCATACTAGACTATCTACAAAATACATCCAACAACTGGATGTATTTGGCACTATTCGAGTTACCGTCAATTTTAATTAAGTTCCTTTAACCATCATGTTTTATGACTCCCCAAACATCAGACACTTACTCTCAAGCTTCACTGTTCTCGTCGTGTAACATAGGTAGTTTCGCTTTCCAATAACTGAGAAATTGTCAGAAGGCCTCCTGGAAAGCGTCCGTTCGGGCAATCCTAACGTCTGAACTGAACAAGCAGTGTGTCTTTGCCAAGTATATACCCTGCCTGCTAATCACTTAGCAGGAAGAACATCACTTCGAAGTCTTAATATCTCCGTCAGCATGTCGTTGATGACCCATCCGTCAATCGAGAGTTTTACTGCGACATTTTGAAGCGTTTCACGGAGGACATGCGGGGAAAGCAGCAGATTTGTGGAGTTCAAAGAAGTGGATTATTCACGACAATGCACCTTGTCACCAATGTTATCAAACTCGAGAGTTTCTTGCCAAAAACAACATGATATCGCTTCTGCGTCTGCCTTATTGCCAAGATTTAGCACCTGCAGACTTCCATCTATTTCTCAAGATAAAAATGCAGCTCAAAGGTTACCGTTGTCGAGATCCATAACGAATCGTAGAAGGTTCTCGACTCGCTTACGGAAAACAACTTCCACACCCGATTCCCAAAGTAGCACGAAAGCTGGGACCGGTGTATTGCTGCTCAAGATGACTATTTCTAAATAGATCATGTTAAAACTTAGCTACATAAATTATCTTTTATTGAACATAACTAGTCCAGGAAATGTTTGATACCACGTCGTATACGCAATTATTAAAAGCCCCACAAGAACAAATTTCAAAATGCCTTTAAATAACTGACATGACTTTCGAAATGGACTTTGCGACATGAAACACATCTCTATAGTTTATATTTTACTGATTCTTCGTCACAAGAACTCCGTTTGCATCTGGGATGAACCCAACAATCTAGTCCTCTTTGAAAAATTTCCAGTGTGCATTGTTGAACCCACTTCTTCACACTATTACCTCGCTTGTACAACCAAATCTTATTTTCCTAGGAGACTATCATTCGTTGTGTCGAATATGAGGAAGTCGGAGTTTGCCTTTTCCCTGATATACAATGAATGGGGCAGGACTTAACACCGTTATTTGTCGAAGACTGATTCGGTTACACATTGCCATGGTGAATATGGATCGCTTTTAATTTCCTCTTCGGTTTTCTCTTAATAGTTTCTATAAGCTCGTTATACCCGTTGCATTGCATGCTAGACATCTTTTAGACATTCAAGGAGAATTCTGCCTATGTTACCCTCTAAAAGAGCCACCAAGATTTATTATGTTCATCTATTGATCTTGAAATGCTTAGATAATGGACGTATGAAGCCATTCTGCTGATGAAACATTTGTTTCGGAATAAATATGCTACGCTCACGTTTCATCGCTTAACACTACACTGGGAAAACAACTTCTCTCGCTCCAATCGCTTTCCACACATCAGAGCTGATCTGCAAACATCTATACCTCTGGCCAGGTTTCAACTGCCAAGGTATATATTTTTCAACCAATTTCCGATAGCCAGAATTGTCCAAGATCTGCTGTAATGTATTGTAACTACAGTCCTGCATTAAGCACCTGGAGCGGTTGCATTTGATGGTGTCCCAGTGTGTGATCTGCCTTCAGCAGTTTTCTGTTCTTTAACTTCTACATCTTCAGGTGTACATTATTTATGTTAATAATATCATTTCCCTAAATGATCTTTAGTGTGCCGTGGATGTTAGACAGTCTGCACCCATCTTTCGTCAACGACTTATTGACGGCACGTAGATTCGGCTTCAAAACCCATATTTTTCTGCAACTTATAAACAGGTTGGGTGGAAAGTAACTAGGCGTTAGAAATTGCTTATAGAATTTATAGTACCACTGAAATCACGGCGAAAACATTTTTTTAACAGACAACACTAATGGGGCTTTTTATTTTCTTAATGTCTTATTTCTTATTTTCGAGATGGCCGGTCGTGTGACCGTTCAGGTGCAGGCTAAGATAGCAGCACCCTATGAAGTGTGGAATTCCATTGATTTGGTTCAGAGATGGTGGCATGCATGGAAAGGTAAGCAAGCATGCATCACTACGTCCGAAGACAATAAAAAGCTGTCATGCAAAGCTGATGACCATGGGCTCTGAGAACGAAGCAAGAAGTGGCCGTGCAACCACAGCCCGATCAGCAGAGAACGCGGCAACAGTACAGGAAATGTGTAATCGCAGCCCGCAAAAATCAACATGTCAGGCAGCTCGTGAAAGTGGACTAACAAGATGCACAATACGTACGGTGTTGCATAAAGAATTGAATTTTCGACCGTGGAAACCCCATTAAGTGCAGAAGCTAAAACCTGATGGGTCGACGCGGACCTCGTGAATGGCCTCCATTTAATTGTACATGACAAGACCTCGTACATTAGAGGACTTGGGGACACGGATTCAGGTGTTTCTGAATGATATTCCACGCGACGCTCTTCAGATGGTTCTTCATTCCATCCCTGACCGTTTCAGGAAATTGGTTGACCCCACCGGTGCTTACTTTGAAATATGAAGATTTACTTTAATTTTCGCACGTAATAAAGAACATGTAATATTTATTTCAAATTTAGAAAGGGAATATGGATTCTATTACCAATTTTTAATGCCTGCTTACTTTTCACCCACGCTGTGTATAGGAAATATATTTCCTATTAAGGAAGGACTACTTCACCAACGTGTGGAAATCCAATGATCTCTCTAACCTAAAAAATTCATTGTACTCACTTTTGCAGTCTCCACGTGGGCCCTAACGCACACATGTACGCACGCACGCACACGCACACATACCCGCACACATACATGTCCATATACATACATAACTAACAGATGTGTATATGATATATATATATATATATAGATATAGATATAGATATAGATATATACATATATATACATACACATATATATATGTATAAAAATATTATATATATATATATATATATATATATATATATACATAGACATACTTTTACTCATATATGTACGCAGGCATGCATATATATATGTATGTGTATGTATAAGTATATATATGTAGAGAAATATATATATGATTCCCTGCTCATATATAT
>NC_068982.1:146123021-146126949 GCF_001194135.2 Octopus bimaculoides
TATATATATATATATATATATATATGTATGTATATATATTTGTATACACATATGTATATATATATGTATATATATATATATATGTGTGTGTGTGTGTGTGTGTGTGTGTCTGGTGTGTATGTGTGTGTGTGTGTATACATATTTATATATGTCTTTTTTTGTGCGAGTATTTGACGGCATCTGTTTGAATGTATTTTTCCATTTATATGTATATTTCTTTGTGTGTGTAGCACTTGTATAAATACTATTCTGTTCAAGCTTTACAATAATTACGAATGTAGGCGAGAAGTTATTTTTACTCTGTTTAACATTGAAATCGTTTATTCTGGATTTTATATATTTACATCGCATAAGAGATGCAAATAGGTCGATATTCTTTGCTTTGCAAAATAATAGAGATTGTTTCCTTTGAATGGTTCATACTATTCTAAAATGTCTCCCTTAATTGTCCTTTGCCAATGTAAGCCCCTTCACGCTAAGATGATTTACGATGTAAAGGATGTCTACAAAATACTTAATGAAGTAAAAATGAATCAATACATACACGATATTCATCAGATTTTGTTCAATAATGTTTATATGTTTCTATTTTAGAATGAAGAAGATTATATTCTTTCAAGATTCCTACTAGTATCTTTTTTTTATCAATTTCTTTGACGTGAAAGATAGATGTTTGATAAATACATTCGACGCGTTTTGTGAAGTACTAAGCTATATTCACAAATTCTTTGTCTGGACGAAGTAGTTAATGGTGTCTTTCTTTGTAACGAGTAAAGATGCTTTATAGCGTTAGTTCACAATTCAGCATTTGAATACCATTCGAAAGGCATTTAATTTCTATATTGAACGTCTATGCCTTTAAGAATAGCGCAACATTACTATGGGGATATATTTTCGACAATATCATGCAAGCGTAAAAGTAAAAGTATGTGCATAAAATGAAAGTGATATAAATTGGAAGCTGTATCAAAGAATGAACAACTTTTAGAAATATGTGAATAATTTCATCTGTTTGAGGATAAGAAGCAAACTCATAAGTGTCTGGTCACTGAAAGCATGCATAATAGCCACATAAAATTTGGCATAGTAAATCACTCACTCACGCACATTCACACACACGCGCACACACGTATGCACCCACGCGCACGCAAACACACACCCACACACCCAAACGCACATGCACCCGCACGCAAAGACACCCACACCCACACACATATAACTGCCTTCTTTTAGTTTCCGACTACCACATTGATTCGTAATGCTTTGGTCGTCCTGTAGCTCAGAGTTCCGTAAAAAAACACTTGCCGAAGGTTTCCCGCAGTGGGACTGAACACGGAACTATGTGGTTAGGAAGCGGCCTTCTTGACACATAGACACTCTGTGCCTATATATTTATGTATTATTAAAATATGATGCTAAATATAATTCAGGATAGCGTAAAACTAAATATGACAAAAAAATAATACATAAAATGAAGGCATCGTGTTTTACATCATAGTTATATGTATACTGATAGCCACCTATATATAATATACTTGGGTGTGTATATATATATGTGAGTGTGCGTGTGTGTGTGTGTGCTTGCCTGTGTGTGTGTGTATGTTTACATACATATATACATATGTACATCTATACATTGTTTTGCCTCCGAGAACAAAGAAATAAGAACACACTGTATAGTGGAAGCCATCACCACTCATAATAAAAAGATTGCTTGTGGACTGTCCTACTGAAGACCTCAATAAAATGTAAACACGTGTTATAATGATTTGGGATACAGAAGAGAAACTGAAGACAGCTGTGGAAATCAGCTGCTCACAACATGTTAACTTAAAGTTGAAGTTCAATGAAAACTATTGAGAAATCTGAAGTTACACTGTCCAGATTACAAGTTCATGTTTTTACCAGTATTTATTTGGGCACTGAGATATGTAACATACTTCCTAAATACCAATTTTGAGAAATTAGGTTTCTCAAAAGCAGAAAAGAGATAGCTGATTCGAAGACTACAAGCCATCGCTAGAACTATAGAAATCTGTAAAACCTTTCAGAAATTTATAGTTTAAGTATATATCAGCATGTCTAGATATGCGAGTTTATGCATGAGAAGATATAGATAAAACGCAGCATACAAATCTGCACGTATACATACATATGTACAAAAACACCCTGTCTTTGATGTTGAAATTCCAATGAAAGAGCCTTGGATCTATGTTAGAAACCGGCTCTTTCTCTATTGAGAAGAAATCTTGAAACAAAACTGAATAATGAATGACATACACACATAATACATACATACATACATACATACAGACATACATATATATACACCTACATACATACATACATACATACATACATACATACATACATACATACATACATGCATGCATACATGCGTAGTTATGCTTAGACAAGATTTGTCGCAAGCAATATATTAGAAAACAGGGAAGAAACATTAGCTGTTATTGCGCATCCTCCTATGCAATAGATAGAGTATTAGATTAAAATAACCATAATGAAAATAGATAGCTGGAAGGCAAATGTACTGCTCTATTCGTTCGGAAATGATATCTCTTATCGGTGTCCAGTATTTAGGCGTCCACTATATATATATCAGGCTGGGACGAATATATTTCCTTCACTGGCGAATAGTTAGTACGCCATATTCATTTATGTTTGGTTGTGATTTTGTCCAGGGCATGTACTCACTGCCAGCTATATGATTTTTACTGGATTTGTCGCTACTGATACAGAGAAAAGCGATACTAATTCTAATGTGATGTGTTTAAAATCAAATTTAATATATATGTAGCTCCAGGCGTTGAGCTGGCAGAATAGTTAGCATGCTGAGCAAAATGCTTAGCACCATTTCGACCATCTTTACACTCTGAAATCGATTGCCGTCGAGGTCGTTTCTGCCTTTCAAACTTCCGGGATCGATGTAATTGACTTATCTCTCTCCTGAATTTGCTGACATAGAGTCAAAAGTTAAAACTAATATATATGTAGCCTACACATAAAACCGGGCTCCGTTCTACATTTTGAATCGGACACTGCATAATCTCATTCAGCCCCTGCAAGTTTGTCTCTCTTAAAGGGACTACTCGTTATAGCTTGTGTGTCTCAAGGAGACCTGGTCTGAAGAACATTCACAAGTGCGAAGAACACACAACCTAGATTACATCAATTCTAGTCAATAACGGACGAACGTCGTTCAATCATTCAGATATACATGTCTACATACATATATACAGATATTCGTACACATTCATATTTGTGGATATGTGTGCACATATATAGACGCATATACATGCAGGACTTGATTGTGTATAAACGCGGTGTTTTTGTAATGCAGCACTCGAAACGAACTCCTAGCTATCTACACTTCAGTACTGGTACTTTAAAAAAAGAATTACCAGTCCACTGCTGCGTGAACTACATATGCATCACAGGAGAAACTAGTGTGTAAGTATTTCGAAGAACATTATAAAGGATAATGAAGATGACAAAATATGAATAATATTAATTTATTAGCGAGAGAAGCTTATATTTTTTACCCACCCCGCTAGCTATTTGCAAAGCCAGTGACTGATTAATCGCTGTTTTTTCTACACATCCGAAGAAACGAAGTTTCTCTGGCATGCAGTGATAGCGGTTACCTGCAGCTCATGTCACGCAAACACGCAAAAATCATGTTATCTTGCAGTTTCAACGCTACTGATGAAGATTGTTTTGCCTGCCACACATACGTCGATTATTTTCAGCGCTATACGTCTACACGAAGACGAGTAACGGAGCATTATGGCATTCTTACAAAGAGGAGATATGGATGTCGATTATGTCGTTCCCATTGCTAAACTTGTACTTATTTAATATATATATATGTTTTAATAATAATAATGATAATAATAATAATAATAATAAT
>NC_068982.1:146129039-146130744 GCF_001194135.2 Octopus bimaculoides
CCATAAATATCGCCATCCATTTAGAGAAAAATTTGTAGTTTAGAATCAGTAGTTCTTTGACTGCTATTTCTAAATTTTCAGTATGTTGGAGAAGCAACTCAATGCTAATCTCTGTATATTTATGATGATAAATGGTTTTACCGATAAAGGCTTTTTCATACTGAACTACTTGGCAAAATTGTTAATTATTAATTCTATTATTAATTGACGATTCCCTGCCCTTATTCTTACATATATATATATATATATATATATATATATAAATGCAGAAACAGAGAGAGACCAACGTACATATATATATGGACGTACGTATATATTTACATATTTGTGAGTGTACATATCCGTATTCTTTGATAAATTATGTAAAAAAGAAACATTAATTGAAATCGAAATACCAAAATACAAAATCTATAACTTGAAGCCCCATTTCCAAAATAGAAATGCAGAACTCCAGCTCTAATTTAATCAATGATCTTTAGGAAGTAAAAGCACGCATATCAGCGTATTTCCTTGAATTTCATCCTGATGTTAACAAAAGTCTTACAGATGTCTTTCATTGTGTAAGTTAAGATACGGTATTTTCGCTTTCTTTGATTCAAGTTAACCATCTATTTTCTTCCTTTCTTAACTATCAACATAACTACATATATTTAGAATGATACTTTATTTCAATATACGTAATCTCAAATTGCTAAGCATGAGCTGCTGATTATTTAAGCGAATATTAAAGAGTAAACGAAAAATCCTGTCTATACAATAAATTATAGTAAACTTGGCTCATGCTAACTAAAGATGTGTATTAATCGATTCATACAGAATTATATCACTGTCAAAAGTAATTGTTTATGGCAGGAATTTCTAAGGTTAGCACATTCGGGTGAGGTGTAATAGATCGGAAAGAGACAGCAAGTGTGTCTTTTCTTTCATCATCGAAGTGTGCAACAAAGCACATTGTTTCTTTTTTGAAAGTTAATGTTGTGCTGCATTATTTCGATGCTCTTCTAAAATTTCGCTAGTTTCATTCATTGAGCTGTGGCCATGATAGAGCAACAACACTTAGAGTAAGTGGTTACTCCAACAAATCTTTACTAGTACATATTTTAAGTTTTATAATTTTTGACGAACTGCAATCTTTCGTGTTTGTAAAGAAACAAAGATTCATTGTCAAATGGTAGTCGTGGAGGGGGGAAGAGAGATACACATACACTCATAAGCACCCAGACAACCTAAACATTCACACACACACATTCAAACGCACGCACACATACACTTCCATACATGTATACATACATATATACATACATATATAGATACACATATATATATATATAAATATATATATGACTATATATTTATATAAGGGCATTACTATACAGTAATGCCTCGCGCTTAAAGAGACTTTATAAGTCAACACTACCAAATTAAGCACATATTTACCGATCGCGAGGGAATGCAACTTTCAAAGCAAACCTCCTAAAAGCTTTTAACTTAACGGCAAACCACTGGTTTCATAATTAATACAGCAAAACTATGCAGTAAGCTGCATCTTTTATTCATCAGTGCATGTATGGTCAAGACACATAAAGAATAAACAAAAATCAACATACCCTGATGTACCCAACACGGTACAATGAATATATATATGAATATATATACATACATATACATATATATACACACACACACACGCACACACACACACACA
>NC_068982.1:146135182-146135446 GCF_001194135.2 Octopus bimaculoides
GAGAAAAATTTGTAGTTTAGAATCAGTAGTTCTTTGACTGCTATTTCTAAATTTTCAGTATGTTGCAACATTTTCAATAGTCGTTGACTCTCTTTAAGTGTGTGAGACAGCGCCAGTGGTGTCAGAATTGGGAGAATTCAACAAGGGTCGACGACTATTGAAATGTTTGCAAGCGGCAACGAAAAGTTTAGGAAAAATAAATAAGTAAATGAGTGGACACTTTACCGGTGAGTGTGTTAAATAATAAAGCACAAAAAGAGAATG
>NC_068982.1:146135456-146135842 GCF_001194135.2 Octopus bimaculoides
AATTTGTCCATTTTCTGTATTTAGCCCTGTGTGGCTATAATAAAAAGATATCTATCTATCTATCTATCTATCAGCCTATCTACCTACCTATATTTCTTTATATTTGTCTCCATTGTCATGGAACCTTACCTCAAAAAACAAAACAGACAATGTTCTTCTGTTCTAAACAAAACAAGCCAAAAACATCTGTTTTGTATAAATGGACAAGATGTTTGTTCATTAACAAAATTCTATTTGACAAGTTCTAGAAATGGACAAAAGCGTTAATAATAATGAAGAAATAAAAAGATTTTTACCAAAATTCTGACGACCTTTTTTCTCAATATTCAATTTCTGTACACCATAGCTAACAGTATATATATATATATATATATATATATATATAT
>NC_068982.1:146135852-146136893 GCF_001194135.2 Octopus bimaculoides
GTAAATATCGTAATCGCTACCAATATAGCATAAGACGTCACCCCAAATGATCATTTATTAGATTCCTTAAGGGTCGTTCTCATTGTTTATATTTCCAAGGTTTCAAATTTCTATGTTTAACAATGAGTGTATTTGCAGCCGTAATGTGATGTATTGGGTCATTTCACAAATAATGCAGTTATCTTAATTACATGAACTAAAATTCGGAGGCGGATGGGGTAAACTACCTGCATCAACTTGCTATGAAAACATGTGGCAATTTTACTTTGTCCTTATTCTTAGTGGAAGTTTTGAAGAGTTCAGTTGGATATTAACAGTTATTTTTCGAAGCTATAATGGAAGTGATAAAAGTACATATTGGACATATTTTGATTAATGAGCTCATGAAAGGCAACAACGCAACGGAAAGCGAGAGTAATAGGAATGCAGTGTATGAGGGTCGGACAATAAGTGAAAACCAGTGTCAACGGTGGTTCCAGAAACTCCGAGCAGGAAACTACAGCTTAGAAGACGAGTCCTGAAGGATCTGTAGAGCTCGACGAGGACGTCCCTTACACATTGGTAGAAATAAATCCCATCGTGACTGTTTAGATTCTAGCAGACAAGCTTCGAGTTGGTCATTCAACCAGTTATTCAAGTCAACGCTAGGAAAAAAAAAACACCATCTTTGGTTTCAAGACAAAAGGTGTTCTGCCATCAGGATAATGCTCGGCTAAATACGGCGAGGATGACATCCCAAAGACTGGAGCAATTTGAATGGAAACATTGCCACATCTGATTATAATTTATTCCGCAGTTTTCAAAATCACTTGGACAGTAAAAATATGAATTCTGCAGACGACGCCAGAACAGTACTGGAGGAGAAGTGAAATTTGGAATATGGACCTTGCAAGTAAACCAATTGAATGGTAGAGCATTGTAAGAAATGAAAGAGCGTATATTTTAGATTTAAATCGAACTTTGCTTATTTTAATTTTGAAAAATAAAACAAAAAATGCATTATCTATAGGACGACCCAATATATATATATATATATATATA
>NC_068982.1:146136934-146139434 GCF_001194135.2 Octopus bimaculoides
ATATATGAAAGAAGGTTTGAAAATGCACTTATTTTTTAAAAAATATTTATTTGCTTAACCGGTTTCATATATATATACACACACAATTGCAGAATGGAAGATGTTTGTAAGTCACATTGCCACATTTAAGAACACAGAAAAACAGTTTAAATTTAATTTATGTATAAATAATTTTGTCACTTTGAAACCGCTGCAACTGAGAAGGTAACAGTTAATACATGATATATATGTGATTATGTATGTATGTATGTATGTATGTATGTATGTACGTATGTATGTATGTATGTATGTATGTATGTATGTATGTATGTATGTATATATCTTTGTATGCATGTTTGTATGTATGTAAGCAAGCAAGAAATAGAGAGAGATAGAGAGAGAGACAGACATAGAAAGAGAGAGAAAAATAGGAGGAAGAGAGAATGAGACAGACATGCAAATAGTTGTACTTTCTTTTTCTTTATGCTATTGTTACCTTTGTATAGGATTACATGATATTTCATATGACTACAACGTGTCTACTAGACCAGCCACATATTCACATGTGTTAAGTATGTTCACTCCACTATTGTCCTTGAGAATCATTTTACATAAGTACATGTATTTGCTCTAGGAACAAAGTATATGGCACCTATGCATTATATGATCATACAACACTAGCATCATCTGAAATAACGCATATTATTTACAAATGTATTAAAACTATGAAAACAGTGTCATAAATATAAGATAATAATGATGATCGCTATGATGAAAATATCGTGGGAAGAGGTAATGGAAAGATTTAAGTAAAGGTGAATCTATTCAGGGAGTATTTTAGACAAGAATGGTTTGCATTAGGTAAAATTTGTGAGTTTTGAACGTAGGTCAGTTATTACGATAGCAATGTCAGAGTAGTTTAACTCTAAACACATATCCTGTAACAAAATTTAGATAATTCAAGAATTATCTACTATAAAGGACAGAGCGGGGAATAAACTGAAAGAAGTAGATTATATAGTGATTTAAATCCCAATAGGTAAACTGAATTCAAGGAAAATTATTACGATGCACTGACTTTTAGTATATTTCATTCTGTTAAATGGTTATAAATATTTGATTTCATCCTTCTTCATAACCATTTCTAGTCTACAGATACCACATTTTTCTCTTCCATTAATAATTGCAGTACCAGTTGCAAACTGATTTCACAAATTTGTGTATACTTATGATTATAATCAGGTGTCAGACTCTAAATGATGATTAATATTTTTTTCTATTTTGATTTATTCATTCATTCTGCGTTTCTCGCACCATTCGTTAATTTAATTGTAATTTATCATATTTAAACGTAACAGTTATTCAAGGAATATAAAATAGTGTGTGTTATCTAAAGACGTGAAACAGAATTTTTGAAATGCTGGCAGAATTCTATATATCACTGTTTGTTGCGCGTAATGTAAATGCAAGTGAGTGTTGCAAAAATCTCGAAACAATAACACTCTCTGCTGTCCTCTGCGTGGTATGTGCGTATATGTGTGTATGTGTGTGTGTGTATGTGTGTGTGTGTATGTGTTTGTGCGTGTGTGCGTGTAATTTGTATTGGGTGTATGTGGTCGGTGGGTCTATGAATGTACATGTGGGTGTATGTGTAAATATATATATATATATACATTTATATCCGTTTTATAATTAGAGAAGCGTGTTTCACGGCTCCTAAGCTTTACTGCCATCGACTCGCTCACACACACACACACACACGCACACACACACACACACACACGTGTGTGTTTGCATGCATTTACTATGTATGTATGTATGTATGTATCTGTGAAATGTTATTCTCTGAATATAAAACAGATAATCAACAAGAAATACGCATGAATCCAAAGGGGGCACCTCGGTTTAAAAGCGCTGAAAAACATCAGTTTCAATTCACTGCCTGCAGCATCATTGTGCGCATTATAGATTGTCTTGCAAAGGAATTTCATTACAACATCCCATCGAACAAATGATGCACGAAATCGTTCTTAAGAATTCTATAAACACAATCTCTGGAAGCATTTAAGTTCATTCTTCTAATTTCGAGTTCATTTTCGAACTTTCGGTTCTCAAATTTCATGCACAAGTGTAGGTAGTAGAAACTTCGCATGTATGTTCTCTTCAGTTATCCATACGGAAATCCGACAAAACTTCAAGCAAATTCTCACACAAAATAAAATAATTTTACCAGCATATCATCAAATGAAAAGGAACTTTTGCTTGTTTTGAGCATCAAAGTGTGATCACTTTATGCACAGGGTAATATAATTTAACTCTTCAGACACCTCCACTGCGGTTTCCACAGAATTTGCTCATATTGAAATTATATGAGCAAATGCCATTCATATTTTGATTCGCAAATATTTATCAATGAGGGTTTTGAACCAAAATCAGCCATGTACCCATTATTGTCACGATTAGTAAATTGCGAGCGGATGTATTTTGAAAATTTTCTCTTTTAGCTTAAATATAAATACAT
>NC_068982.1:146140823-146143817 GCF_001194135.2 Octopus bimaculoides
TATATGTGCGGATATATAAAATTTGTTGTTGTGAGGTTCACGAATACAAGTAAAATAAAGTTGGAAAAATGAAATTATTGTCGTGCCTCACTTCGCTTGGCAAGTATTCAAGAGTTTTATAAAACCGGTGGAGAATTAAAGCCGCTAGGACATGGGATAGGGCGCCCTTTTTTTTATAGGTGAAATGCTACTAAGCCTAAATTTGCTTTTCTTTCTCTTGTGGTCGATAAACGAACTAGCAATCCAATGTGATTGATTGGTGAAACTGTTCATCAGCAAGTTGCTTTAGATATCTGTTTGCGTGCTAACACAATCTCCATCATCCACAATGCTATTTAGAAGTATCCACCTAAATTGATGGCGTATCACTTAAGTAACATCGTGATGAAGAAGATTGGATATTTCGTTGCGTGAACAACTGCGACTTTTCATCAAAGCATCTTGTCTATGCATTCAGGCATATTGCCAGTTTACGGTTATCAACCATGCCCTATGCAAGCATTGGACTGGAGTTATCGTTCATTTCTGCGGTGTTTTCGTATTATGTGTACCGAGCTAATCAGTGTTGCGTTTCATCATTTAGCTATGTTACGTATGCATTTGTCATCTTTGTTTATCAAATGTGAGACCCATATAATGACACGTTGTTTTCGTTTGCAGAAGCCACATATTTTTATTTTGTATCTCTAGGCCATTTCATTTAGTTACTAAATTCTTTCATGTGTGTGTATGTATGTGTGTGTGAGAGAGAGAGAAAGATGGAGAGGGAGAGAGAGAGAGAGAGAGAAAGAGAGAGAGATAGAGAAAGAGAGAGAGAGAAAGAGAGAGGGAGAGAAAGAGAGAGAGAAAGAGAGAGAGAAAGAGAGAGAGAGAAAGAGCGAGAGAGAGAAAGAGAGAGAGAGAGTGTGTGAAAGAAGGAGAAAGAGATTTTCTCTTACAGTATTTTTATATTAGTTAATTTTTCAGATATTATTCCCGTTTACTTTGCTTGCACAGGTGATATTGGTAAACGGTAATTAAAAGGTCACAGACGTTGCATTTCGCTGGCAGGCTAAACAAAAATTCATTATATGCGACGAAAACAGCTCAAAATTGGTGATCTGTATACACAATTACGATGTGTATATTATTGAAAGCCATCAGCAAGCAGCATAATATTTGCTACATATCAATTTTTTGACATATTGTTGAAGAAGCTGACAACCAGAAATCCATATCCAGCAATTTTACGACCAATACTAAGCGACCTTCACCTGCTGCTGATATTTTTCTAAACTTTCAACACTGTATGTCTATGAGATATTTTCTCAAGACAGATACCGCTGTTTAGAAGGCTTTTAATTGTGCGTATGCAAATCACTAATTTTAAACTAATACTGTTTCTATCATCAATAGTGATATCAAAGTTTGAGGATGGGTGTAAGTCGATTACATCGACCCCTGTACTCAACTGGTACTAATCTTATCGACCCCAAAAGGCAAAACGTAAAGACGGACGGTATGTCGCTAAGCATTTTGCCCGGCGTTGTAACAATTCTGCCAGTTCACCACCTTTCTATCACAAATAATGAAGTACTGTTTATATATATTTGGCAAATACCATTGGAATAAGTATTCTAAAATCTATGGTTTAGATACTAAATTTTCTTTAAATTCTCCCCTGAGCTTAAGTTTTCAGTATGTTAGATGAGCAGTAATTACTACAAACAAGAAAGGCACTACATTTCATCCAAAGTAATTGTCGAAATAATTTTGAATAAGGGAAGACAAATTTTAAGATAGATATACGCAAGCTAAAAAATATAAAAACGGCAATGGCGCAATATAGATACCCGAATTCCCAAAGTTAAATTTCGATGTAAAAATGAGAAAATTTCATTACATAAAGTAAAATAGCAGCAATAACATTCGCAAGTCAGTCTTGTGTATTATTAACAAGAGTACAAAACAACATTCTTTGCTTTTGCAACAAATAAGACTAGAATTTTTGATATGGATTATATTCACAGCAAAAAGAAGGACACTGGCATGGGAAAAATGCATGTACCTACTTGTCAGAGGAACAGCGGAAAAAGAGAAACACGACAGCCATGCCCTTTACGAAAACTAAAGATATCAATAACTTGAAAGTAACATGTAAATGAAAGCCCCGATAGAATCTATATGCGATGTTTGTTCAGTGGATATGAAGGGATATACTTATCTTCAAATTGAGGACGACGACATACACCTGCTTAAAAAGTGATTCTGTAACGCATTGACGATGCAGTAGAAGTATAATAGGAAGGGGCGATGGTGAATAGTTTATTTGTAGTCCGGATGCATTTGTGTCACAGCCCGAGAAATTAGTGACCGCCGATGTGACAGGGAATAGTCTGTGGCAGGAGAGGGTCTTAAATGACCAGTCCTTCCTATTAACCTACGAAGGGCATACGGGAATTCAGAAGTACAAAATTGTATATGCATAAAAAGAAACACTTGCTACACGTAATACAGCAAAAAAGTATGGCATGTCCTAAAACTTGTTTCAGAAGAAGCAGCCGTCACCGCCGAAAGAATGGCATCCATTAAACTGACACCAGTACATGATTGGCACTGACGATTTTCAAGGATAATCTATAAAATATGATAATCAAATGAGGGAAACGGAGAAACGATAACGCCAGTTACTGTACGTGAATAGAATATTATTTTAACGACTCCAAGATACACGGGACTTGTATCAACTTCCTAAGATTCTCAAATAACAATTTAAAGGAACATACAGGTGTTTGTCCAGCGCAGTATAGATTCTGGCACTGGAATTACTCTAGGCAAATAAATTTTCATGACAAAATCCTACGTCCATACTTGCGGGGAAAAACAAGGTGGAAAGTGTTTCTTCCAAATCTGTGTATACATGACACAAATACACGCACACAGACGCAAATATACGCTCTCATATATAATAGAGTGTGTATATATATATATATATATATATATATATATATATAT
>NC_068982.1:146144006-146144930 GCF_001194135.2 Octopus bimaculoides
ACACCCACACGCAAACATGTATGTATATGTATATATGTATGTATATCTATATATGTATGTATATGTAATATATGTTCGCAACCTCAACCTCATATACACGTAGTTGCTTATATACAGACATGTAACATTGAGACTTAAGAAATTCCAAGCACTTATAAATGGACTTGGTGTAAACATTCAATTCGTGATGGAATATAGCCATCAACAACTTCCCTTACTCGACATCCTCATTAAGAAATCTAACAGTGTAATAGAAACAGATATATACTATAAGCCCACGAACTCTAAGCGATATCTGCCGTTCAACTCATGCCACCCCAGACAAACCAGAATTAATATCCCCTTCAACCTAGCAAAAAGGATATGTACTATAGTTTCTAATGCAAGTACCAGAGGCACACGACTACATGAACTAAAAGATACAGTCATCAGCAGGAACTACCGAGCTTCACTAATTGACATATGCTTTCATCGTGCCTTACAACTCAACTCAACATCCACAAACTCAGACATCCCAAATTAAAGAAGGATTTATAACCAAAAGCCCTACCATCCATCTCCACACACAACCCTCTTAACCATGAAACCTTCGACACCAGCCTTCACAACATTCACCTGCTAAAAAAGGACCACAGAATGAACTTAATCCTCCAAACACACACCATCATACAGCAAGAGACAACCGAAATCTATGAAAAGTCTCCTAACACAAGCCCGAATACGCTCAACAACAACACAGAGGCCGTTAGTAAATGCTGAAGACCCAACTGTGGGATATGCGTCAATTTAATTGAGGGGTCAGAGTTCTCCTTCAAACAGGGACAACGTTTCACAGTGAAAAGCAGCTTCACATGTGCTTCGGAGGACCTGATATACGCACTAACCTGCTCTGAGTGTCAGGAGCAATACATAGGCCAAGCAACA
>NC_068982.1:146144958-146145312 GCF_001194135.2 Octopus bimaculoides
AAAAAAAAAAAACAGTCTACGTCAAAGGATGACTTTGCGCATATCTCAGATCAAAATTCCTCGAAACAAAAAAAAATAGCATTCAGACAACACATCGACTTTTGCGCCAATTACTATCATACCACCTGCATTCCCTTATAATTCTCTCTTCTCTTTCTCCTTCTTCATCGTCTTCTTCCTCTCCGCCACCTCCTTCCTTACTTTGCAACTATTGCTGTTTAGAATAACACCTACGCAAATATAATAAACAGCACATTCAAAAGACATGTCTCAAGAATTCAATCACTACTGCCAGCCACAACAAGTCACTTTTAGAGCAATTGATCATTTAACATCCTACTACTATCATATCAC
>NC_068982.1:146146464-146147891 GCF_001194135.2 Octopus bimaculoides
TATATATAAATATATATATATATACATGCATGCATACATACATACATACATGCATACATACATGCATACATACATACATATAATTGTTTTGAGACAGAAGATTGATTAGAAATTCTCTCACTATATAGAGGTTTGGACTTAGAAGTGCTCAAGAGTAACTTGAGACGAAAGATATAAATATTTAATGTGAAGGAACAACAGACCTGGTAATTCAATCCGCAGACATGACTCCGGTTTGAGATGGATTTAGAGGAAAATTGTACATGATAAATTAAATCTATATAAACACAATGTCATTTTTAAAACAAAATCTGTAAATTAATAAATATATTAAATATATATAAGTGTAAAATAATAGATTTTAAAGAATCTTTGTATGCAGACATAAAAACGTTAAAACATGTATGTATAGGTAAACATATTGCAGAAGGTATGAAGTGGTGATGGAAACGAACTAAAAGATACAATGAAGAGCGAAGTTAAAATTTGGGAGTAGTTAAATTTAGTTAAAGTAGGGTACCACCGGCCGTTTCTGGAGGTTCATTACATTTCAAGCAATGAACTCCAAGATACAGCCATTAGCAGTCTAACAAATTTTAACTATCTCGAATTTTAAATTCGCTCCTCATTGTATCTTTTAGTTCGTTTCCATCACTACTGCAAACATTCTGTAATATTTTACCTACGCGAGGAGCTGGTAGAAACGTTAGCACACCGGGTGAAATGCTTAGCAGTATTACGTTCTGAGTTCAAATTTCGCCCAGGTCGACCTGACCTCTCATCGTTTTGGGGTCGATAAATTCAGTACCAGTTGAGTACTGGGGTCGATCTAATCAACTGACCTCCTCTCCTAAAGTGTCGAGCCTTGTGCCAAGAGTAGAAAAGTATATTTTTACCTCTTCACGCATGTTTTAAGGTTTTTACGTCTGCATCCGGAGATTCTTTAAAATCTATTACTTTACACTTATATATTTGTAATATACACACATATATATACTCCTTTCCATCACACACCTACACCCGCACATATGCAAAGATATGCATATCTGTATGATGATTGAAAGTCGCACATATGTACCGGACACGGTATTACACACATATACATACTTGTATACACATATACACACAGGCACACACATATACATATAATATATATACATACATACACACAGAAATAAACACACGATTAAAAAGTAAAAAGAAAAAAAAATGAAAAAATATATATAAAAATACTTCGAGTCGCTCTGTCACTTGTGATAAATATTAATAAAAATATACATATATTCACAATTTGAGGTTTATTTTTTTCTGTTTGCACCAAAATGGTTGTAAATATATAGGTATATACCTATATAGATATAGATATATTTATATATACCTATATATACATGTACATATATATATATATATATATGTATATATATATA
>NC_068982.1:146148502-146149394 GCF_001194135.2 Octopus bimaculoides
TATATATGTATATATGTATATATATCTATGTATATATATGTATGTATATGTCATAGCTGCACCCTCCTTACACGAGGAAAGCCATTGCTTTTATTGATTTACTATTAATGATTTCCCAGTATTTATTTTTCGTTTTATAAAGTATTTGTTAATTAGATTAAAGATTGTTTTCGCTTTGCATAGCATATGGTAATATTAGCCAGACAGTATCATTTACTTGGTTCGCATGATTAGGATTACTGTTCTTTGGTCTATTGTTTTTATTTGAGAAATAATTTTTATTATTAATAATATTGACGTTATATTTATCAATGGTGGTTGCATTCTTCACATTAACTATTGTATCTACATTATTATAGTTAGCATTATTATTGTTATCACTATTAGAAGAGATGACAACGGGTACTTGTTTGGGATTTCCTATGTTATGCATCTTATCCAGAGATAAAATGAATATCATAAGATATATATTGATTGCCATCTTTTTCTAACATATATGTAAGACAACATTCTCTATATAACTTATATATTATTTTCTGTAGTAATAAATATATACCTAACTAGTAAATATATATAATTCTACCAGTCTTTCGTGGGATGTTACTCCATATATTTGTAAACAATTATTTTTAAGCACCAGAGCCCGGGAGTGTTTATTTTTCCATTCTTTCATACTTTTATTTTTCTCGTTCAGACAATTACTTGTAAATTTGATATATATCACATATATATTAACAACGCCATTGTTTTCAAATATTAGCAGACCAATTACTGTCCAGCCCCTGTCCAATGTTTTGCCAACCTTTGTACAATCCCTGTATATTACTGGTGTGATATGGAAAACTTAGAAAATTCGGTAACCCCATGGTAGAACCAGCTGTAAGAGTTTAGT
>NC_068982.1:146149494-146151985 GCF_001194135.2 Octopus bimaculoides
CAATACTCTGTGTTTTGTAAGTTCTTGTTTCAACTGAATTGTTTGTAGCTTTACATTAGTATGTTAATGAGGGTATTTATATTTCAGTGATTTAATAAATAAGTTTAGTACTAAGGACTATAATATATTCGTCTTAAGTGGTAATTGTATCACCATATTCGTAGTTAAATTTAATATATGAGTTATAATTATACTATCATCGTTATAAAAAATGATTATAAATATGTAAATTAAATTTAATACTAATAGTATATAAAGAATTTTGTAAAAGGCCCTATCGTATTTAAAAATATATATTTCCTGTTATTTTTTCCGTAGGCAATGAATGTATAAATGTGTGATTTTCACTTCTTAATTACTAAGAATAACGCTTACATTAGTACGCATATATAAATTAGAATAATTCTTAAATTATATATCTTTTTGAATAATTGTGCATATATGAATATTTCTTGTAGACTCTTTATATTTATGATATTATGTTCTTTCGAAATTATATGCACATAAAAATTATGGCTTACTCCAATCTTAAATTGGCTTACACTAATGTTTTTCTTCAGTAAAACTAGATAAAGTTTTGATAATTTATTTATTTATATATTATTATCATTCTTATGTAAGAAAATGTATAGTGTAATGTGTAACTTTATACATATGTTTAACATCGGCGTATTTAGAAGAAACTCTTGAATTAATGAATCGTTGATTAACAGTTTTTGTTAATGAATTTCGTGTGTGAATAAAATATATCCTTATTTATTATTTCATAATACTGTATAGAAATTAGAAATATATTTCCTACTCCACTTCTTAATATATTATATAGATTCTATTATATTGATTTTATATGATAAAAATGGGCAGTGATTATTTTAGATTAAAATATCATTAGATTACTATTATTAAAGATGCATAAGAACATTTTATGACCGTTGTAATTGTTTTGTTTATTTAATTTATTTCAACTTTGGTTTCGATTTATATTTATTATAGGTTTAGATTATGAACGCTCACGCTTGCAAACATTGGTATATTTTAAATCAGTTTATTTTAGGATTTAGCAGTCCTTGCATGAAATCTTTGTCTATGTTTTAAAGAAATATTACTCTGACGAGGTTTATATATATATGTGTGTGTATTTTTTTATAAATTTACTAGTGGATATGAATCGAAAAAATTCTAGGATATATATTCATTTTATTTATTTGTCATGTATTATATTATATCTTCTTACAGTATAATTATATTATAATATAATGTGAATAAATTTATAATACGTCAATTGTATTTATTTTTTTATACATACACCTACACACGCATATATGTGTATACATTTATTTATTTACTTTTTTAATTACTTGTGTATATCTGTGTGTCTGTGCCTGTGCCAATCGCCAATCGCCACTTCTGAGGGTTGTAGTATCGTTGGTCACGATCGTTGCTTCTCATTCCCTACTATAGGAAATAAGTCATGATTGGTATCTCTAATATTTTGCTCGTTTAAGGCGACCTCTTCAATCTACAATAGAATGGAATGAAAAATTGAAATAAATTAAATCAAATTTTCTTTAGATCAGTTCTAGAAGTTTTCATATTTGGATCCTCTCTGTTTGGCTGCAACCGTGGAAATGTTAAAGCTTCGGGAAAATTTCTAATAATCGGTGAATTGATGTAATGTTCCATGCTGAATTTCAGAGGAAACTTCACTTTTATCTGGACATTATTTTAGAGAAAGTTACAGAGGTATATATTTTGATCATTTTTACTCATTAAGAAAAGAGGATTTGAGAGCTGTCATTTTATGCATAACTGCATTTGTTGTCAAACGCAAGCAAATGAAACATTGGGGAATTCTGCTTTACGCACCCAATATAACCCCTCATAAGTTTTCTTACATTTTGTATGCTTGTATATATATATATATATATATATATATATATATATATGGACAATAAATTTATATGCATATCTAGACATGTATGCATGTATATATATGTGCATTAAAGAAAACAGTTTAATCTACAAGAAATGTTTAAGATTATGCTTACATTCACATTATATCCGGGACAGTTGGAACAATTCTTAAATAAACACTACTTATGAAGTTGGAATATTGCTGTAATGAGCTACATGATTTATTCCAGCGAATGTTTCTCAATTCTGATTTAATTATACTGAAAGTCATTACGCTAGGATTAGAGTATAATTGCATATTATTTACCCTCTCGTTCGTTCATATTGTTCAGAATATTTAATAGAATTCTGTTGGGCGGTTACAAAATAATTCCATCCTATCGAAATCCGGCGACGTGCTAATAAACAAATAATTCTCCTAATTTAGAAAGTGTGAAATATAAATCGAGACAATTACTTTGGGTAATTTAACTTAAATTTGAAAATTACCTAGACTTTTACAAACATCTACGAAATTATATAGTTTTCTTGCTGTCCTTTTTCAACTCTTCTTCTTCTTCTTCTTCTTCTTCTTCTT
>NC_068982.1:146154656-146155691 GCF_001194135.2 Octopus bimaculoides
ATATATATATATATACACACACATTGATTTGCATATACGCTTCTGTGTATGTGTATGCGAGTACAAATAGATACATAGACATTTCTCTATACACATGCATACATGTATACATACGCACACATATCGTTTCATAATGTTGGAATCTGATGTGTGCTACTTCAAGTTTCATGCTCGGATCGTGCAGTACTTGTATGGTTTTCTATAGAGTACTATGCAAAGTCGGCAATGTTTCAAGCTGAAGCGATATGGAAAATATCCATGCACGATGAGTGGGACTTCAATGACCCCTATCGGCTTATTGAAATGGTTGGGTGAACTAAGAGAGGAAACTGAATCCCGGTTACCTTGAAATTTAATACAGGCATGTATCCATTGAGCTATGGTAGCATGCAATTGGAAATTATGCAGAAAAGATTGATCTAGAAATTATTTAAAGAAGCATTTACTGCCCGACAATCATGCTGCTGAGATTTAATTTTTGCAAAGTAATACTGATTGTATTTAATGTTTTTACATTTCCCTTTTTTCATTTTAATTGTATAGGAAATCTCACCAAAATTGGTAGTTTAGAAATTTATCTTCTATTCATAATAATGAAGCTGCTTAATCTTTTTTTCTCCCATTATATAACTACGTGTCTAAGATGACATATTGAATTTTCTGTAATTTTAAAAGCCCTTATTTCTCTGCATTTCTTTTCAATGTAATAAAACGGACTAACTCCTGAACATTTTACATTAAACTGTTTTCCACATTCTGTTGAAACGAAAGTTGATATACAACAGAGCTCTATGTAACATACACTCATCGTGTTATGTAATTTAATTGAATATGGCGCGCATAATAATCAAATTATCCCGGGATTGCTTACAATCATATATGCGAATACACACTGGCAAACATACACTCATTGCTCATGTATACGCATACACGTAAACATACCCACTATACTCGCATGCATTTATACATACAAATATATCAATACCTATATACACATTCATATATATATGCATATATAAATATATATATATATAT
>NC_068982.1:146155932-146157016 GCF_001194135.2 Octopus bimaculoides
CACAAATAAACACAGAAAACAGATCTAGTGTTTCTTGCTTCATATAATCTACACGTCTCTCAGTAATCTGATTTCCGATATTAAGTAAACTACTCCGGTTCTTAGGCATTCCACTTACTTCCTCCGTATTATGAACAAAAAATGCGATACAAAGAACATTGCAAGTCCTTATATGTACCAATATGCACACCAAGTACCATCTGGCTATTGAAGTAATATACATAGTAAAGTAAACGATTGGGGAAGAATGCAGGAGGAAGGTGTATGATGGGATTGAGATAAGCACTCCATCATGTCCACGCCTATATTCATACACAAACCGGAACACACCAAACCCTACCATTGTAATACTCGCTCAAACACACACACACATATGCACGTATACACATGCATGCATGTATTTAGATAAACGGTGACTGTACCTGCTCACCGCCTGTGAAACACTGGAATGGCACTGTGTTATCGTATGACTGCATCATCCACCACGGTATGCTCACACTTTCACTCAGCGAGTCTTAACAGTAAAAGAACTCCTACCTTCCCTTCGACAGAAAGGGAAAGAGCAGACGTTCCATTACAGCGATGATGTGTAAACTGGATCAATGCATGAGATCCAGGCGGTGATATGTGACGGAGACAATGTCAAAGTTTATCGCTTTTACCCGACCTTTCAAGGACTGCTATCTTTCGGCCAATATATGAATGAGATTGGCACCGTGCTAGTCACTGCGCCCCATTTTCTCTCCACTTGGATGTCAGAACAAAACCGAACGCTGAGCAATTTATTTGGTCGTTCTTTGTCCAGTTCCAAAAGATGCTGTTGGGTCTTTCTAGGTTTCGAGCTTCAGACCAACCTCTTTGTTGTAATTTGCTCCTTCGTTTTGATTTCGAAATTTAACGCAGCAGCCCAGAAATCCAATGACGCTAAACTCGGAGTCAAATAGAACCTATATGCAACAAAAATTTGTTTGGCGTATTCTGAATTTAAAACTTGCTTCGAAGATGATACCTCTTCTGAGTAAGTCAATGGAGAAATGCGCGAAAAGATCACTTGCCTTATTCGTTTGTATACACATTCATATAT
>NC_068982.1:146157308-146158220 GCF_001194135.2 Octopus bimaculoides
TATATATATATGAATGTGTATACAGATGGATGTATACGCATCGCTATGTATAATCATGTATATGTTTAAAAGAATTTCCTGTTGAAATCTACTCCGTTGGCCTATATTTTATGTGGATTGGCATGTTTTGAGTGGTTAGAATGACTTCTATGTGTGTTGGTGTGTTATTTGTTAGTGTCACGAAATCACTTCTGAGTAATGACTGTGTGTTGATGTAAGTAGTTCATTAACTCTAACTTGTGTGTGGTTCTAGCAGTATAATTAGTGGTGAAGGCACGTGGCTTAGTGGTAATGGTAATCGGCTCACGATCGTAAGGTTGTGAATTCGATTCCCAACAGTGCGTTGTATCCTTAAGCAGTACACTTTTAATCACATTGCTCCAGTCCACTCAACTGGCAAAAATGAGTTGAACCTGTAATTCAAAGGACCGGCCTTGCTACATTCTGTGTTAGGCTGAATCTCTCTGAGAACACGCGCCTGTGGAGTTCTCAACCGCTTGCACGTTAACTTCACGAGTAGGCTGTTCCGTTGATCGGACCAACTGGAACTCTCGTCGTCGTAGGAGACGGAGTGCTACTCCCCGCCTTCATATAATATGTAATACTTCTCACTACAGTTCTTTGTTTGGGTTGTGTATAATGTGTTTTTCTGGTGGTCATTTTGAAGTTGATAAGTTTGGTAGAGATGATAATGTTTGTCATATTGGTGCTGTATTTGGAGATGGTGTTGATTGTCAATGATACGAGTAGAATTTTCTTCGGATCCAATGACACAAACTAGTCACAACAGTTAATTTTTTAGTTTTCTTTATGAAATATGCTACGGATTGTTATGCTGATTGTTGTGATTTCGTTGGCAGAATTGTTTGAACGTAGAGGAAAATATTGACGTGCAGTATTTCTTCTGAATTA
>NC_068982.1:146158536-146161570 GCF_001194135.2 Octopus bimaculoides
AAAAGTTCTTTGTGGCTATTAATATTCTTACAATTTAAGGAGGCGAGCTGGCAGAATTGTTAGCACGCCGCACAAAATGCTTAGTTGCGTTTCGTCTGTTTGTACATCCTGAGTTCAAATTCAGGCATGACCTGAAAAGGAGATACTGTTTTCAGTCTGTTGGTTTGTAGTAGATGCCAGTTGCAATTTGGTTGTTGGATGTTTTTTTCTTTTTATAATCAAAATGTCCAGAAATGGGAGATGTTCCTTGGTATATTCCTTTGTAAATTGAATATTAGAATTTATATTGTTCAGTGGGGATTTGAGATCCAGACGTTTATCATAGGTTTCATTTGAAATGATAAAACAATCGTCTAGGTACCTTTTTCAATGTTCTCTTATATACTGGCAGGATGGAAGTCCAAATTTTTGGAGCGAAAGTTCATATAGGGTAGATTCAAAGATACCCATTATAAGGTTCGCAAGGACAGGTGCTGCTTTTGTTCCCATCCCAATACCGCATTTTTGGTGGTAGTATGTTGCATCGAATAAGATGTAATTGTTTTGTAGGATGAACTTCAGGGATTCAATGACAAAAGTCTGGTCTATGCGGTCCAGGAGATCTTCGGGGTAGTTTTCTGACCAGAATTTTACTGCCTCTATTTCGAAGTCATGTGGAATGTTAGGATATAGATTGATGACATCGAAGGAGAATAATGGTGTTTCTTCGGTTGTGGTTTTTGGTAGCTGCTCTAGCATGTCCAGATCGTCTCCAACGAAACTTTTAATGTATCTGAGGAAAGGTTTCAGTAGTATGTCCAGAAAGTTGCTTAGGCGTTGTGTATTTCACCGGCTGAGCCCGCTATAATCGGTCGTAATTTTAAGTCTTACGGTGTTGGGATATTTATATATAGACCTGGATTTGACTTGCAGGCATTAGTAATTATTTGGATTTTGGGGTGGCAATAGAAAATACTTGGTTTGCAGTTAAAGTATGCGATATAGTCTTTTTATTTTTCTGTGAGGCCTTTTCCATGTTTGAGTATTAAAGATCAAGATCTTTTAAAGATTTTGCTGCCTATACTTTGTAACTTTTTCATAAAAGGAGTCATTTCTAGTATGGACAATGCAAGGTTGTTATAGTATTCTGTGTCCATCAGGACTGCAGCACTACCTTTGTGTGCGTCTTTGATTGCCAGGTCTTTGTCGTTCTTTAGTTATAGTAGGTGCTTCCAATGTAGGTTGTTGAAGTTAGGTACAGTTTTTTGGTTTATAGATAGTGTGAGGAACATTCTGGATACGGTTGCACAAGTCGTCTAGCGTTTTATTCCTTCCTTTGGATGGCAGATAATTACTTTTGTTTTTCACTAGTGATTCATCATCGTTGTTGTTGTTGGTTAGCACTTCTGTCGATCGAAGTTTTCTACAGAAATTTGCAATATTATCTTTAATTTCATTGGAGTTTTGTTTACGTGGGGTGGTTGTAAATTTTAAACCTTTAGCTAAAATATGGATTTTTGTTTTGAAGAAGGCTTTCTTAGATAAATTGATTATTTTTGGTTTCTCCAGTAAGTTCTGTTCCAACATGAGTGCCTGTGTCTCTCTACTCTGTATAAAAAATGTTTGTTGTAATTAGGTTGGAAGTTGTTCTCAGTGTTAGGACAGTTATTGTGGGAGGATTGTTGTGTAGGTGAATTGGTTAGGATTATGTGGTGTGGGTGCTTAGGCTGGAATGAGTTGTAGGGGTGTTGTGAAGTTGTTCTTTTTGTCTGGGCGAGAGAGTTGAAGTTCCGGAAGTTGAATTCTTATGTTGAGGAATAGGTAGGATCCCCTGTCTGTTTCTAGTTGTTGGAGGAAAAGAATTGAAATGATTGTTATCATTCTTCTTCCTAATCCTGGGGTGTTTCTTACTGGTGTTTCCTGTTAATGGGTGGTTCTTACTGGTGTTTCCTATTAATTGGGGGGGGGTCCCATTGTGAGGTTGGTGGTGGTTCATTTCCAAGTTTTGGGGTAGTTTTGTGTGTCCGTGCTGGGGTAGTTTTGTGTGTCGTTGTAGTGAAATAATTTCTTCCGATTCACAATCATCTTTCCATAGTTTAATAACATTTTGTAGAAGTTGTTCATTGGCATGTATTGTGAGTTCTGTAATCATCTCAGCATCGATCGTTTTATATTTCTGTTCATGATTCTTAGCTCTGAGTAATTCAATTTCTGTTCTCATTTTTTCTAGTGTTAGTTTCTCTCTGAGGGTTCATTATTGTTATATATTTTATATACATATATGAAAACCCAGTAAGGTTCGAAAATCGATAACGGTCATTCATCATTTTTTCATTGTGCGGAGAAATGGCTAAAATTTGCCCTGTTTAACGCGCAGGATGAAGCAATATAATTTATTGGTTACTGCTAAAGAACACTTCACTATTCGTATGCGTATGCCATTGTGGACAGGCGTCTTGTGGAAAGACTGATAATAGGAATACACTAAAAAATAATAGTATATATAACGACTATGCTGACAAGAGTAACGCAGAAAAGTTGAATCATACGCTGTTGATATAGACTCTGTCGATTGGAAATGGTACTACGAAAATATATTAAGCAGATTTTCTTTGAAAAAGGTGAAAGACTTAACCAGTACGTTATGTGTGCTTTTGTTTGTTTGCTTGACTTTATCTCAAATGACAACTATGCATATATATGCATATACTTGCACACACATTGACACACAAATACACCCGCGCATACAAGCACGCGCACATGCTCATGCACACCTTCGCACATACTCAAACATAACCGACTATATATGCACAGGCATACGTAGAAATGTAAATAGATTTACAGATATTGGCAAATATATACAAACAAATGGAGTGGCTGTGGAGTAGCTTGCTTCCCAACCACTGATTCCGGGTTCAGTTCCACTGCGTGGCACCTTCGGCAAGTGTCTACTACTATAGCCTCAGGTCGACCAAGGCCTTGTGAATGGATTTGGTGGGCGGAAACTGAAAGAAGTCTGTCGTATGTATATATATATATATATATATATATATAT
>NC_068982.1:146161842-146162112 GCF_001194135.2 Octopus bimaculoides
TGTGTGTGTGTGTGTGTGTGTCTGTGTACGTGTGTTTGTGTGTGTGTTTCCAACTTCACTTGACAACCGATGCTGGTGTATTTACGTCTCCATAACCCGTAACTTAGCGATTTGGTACAAGAGACCGATAGAAAATGTACTAGGCTTACAAAGAATAAGTCCTTGGGTTGATTTGATCGACTAAAGGCGGTGCCCTACCATGGCCGCAGTCAAATGACTGAAACAAGTAAAAGAATAAAAGAATATATATGTGTATGTATATATATATAT
>NC_068982.1:146163431-146165020 GCF_001194135.2 Octopus bimaculoides
ATATATATATATATATATATAAATACATACGTACGTACATATACATATGTCACAGCTCCGTATATTCTACTGAGAACCAGAAACGCGCCTGAGTCCGCTAGAAAGAATAACTGGGCAGATGCAGGGTTTTTCATCTTTTACCATAAAAGAAAATTTTTTCCTCCACGATAACTGCTGAGAATTTGACTATATAATTTAAAATATGTCACAAATATATTTCAATAACACAAATATATTTCAATAGTACAGTATTTACTCTGACCAGGCGATTTACAAGCGCTACTCAGTCACTGTATTGACTGTTCTAAGGATAAAGCTATGGCTGCAGAGGTATCTCTCTTCGTTATCTCCAATTGATTAAGTCTAACGACCCAGAAGCACGCGTCTCGGAGTCTGCCGGATGGAAGCAGATATGGAGTCTTTACACTTTTACTAGTTTAGAGAAGCTTTTTCTCCGTTACAAACATATTTTAATGAACTGAAAGTTCGTTTACTCCTCAAAGCTGTTCAGAGCTCTTACAGCTGTACACACACACATACGCGCTCGCGCACACACTCACTCACACACATACACACATAAAAGACACACCAAAGAACATACATTCATGTTCATATCTGTCACTATACTCACTGCAATCTTCTTTGTATGCAAATAGTCACTGCCTCCATCACACCTACTCGTGTTTTTTAAGGTTTCTATATCATTTCTCTTCTACAGGAACATGTTACTTACTCTGAAGAAAATAAGCAATGTAAGCCTATATCCTATAGATAAATTTCGTGGGCTTGAAATCTGTATCTCTTTCTAAATGAATTGAAGTGCAAAGTAAATAGTTGCAGCACATACTATCAATGCATGGTTACTGTTGAGATGTGTACTAACTAAGAATGACTTGAAACATATAGATGATAATATAGTGATATGTAAAAGGGTTACAAGAATGAACAATAAAGAAACGAAAATAAGGAAAGAAAGAATGAAAAAAATAACGTTACATTCACGGATGAAAGAAGCCAGACAAAATTGAGTAAAATAAATTGAAGCTGTTTCGTGTTTCTTTGCCCTGTAATGTTAAAGGTATCCAAATATATGTCTATGACGCTATTTGAATATATGTCTATAAATCCGTATACATTTTATTAGTTATATCGTTAGCTGATAAGAATAAATTCTCCCCTCTTTAACACATTTCATTTCCATCGCAAGACAGGGAAGATGACATAATACCGTTACAAAAATGTATGAACATAACAACAGATACATTACTCAGAGACAGTGTATGAGAATCGCAAAATGTTCGAAAACTGCTTTCTATAAAACAAGAATGTTTAGACACATATGTGAAAATGAATTGGATATATTTCGATGAATAAAAATAATTTACTATACTACAAATATATTTAGCTTGTGCATACATGGATATATACATACATAGTAAATATAAATATATATATATATATATATATATATATATAAACTCAAAATATACAACACGGATTTTAAAGATGGCTGCAGTACAGAGAGAGAGAGAGAGAGAGAGAGAGAGAGAAAGAGAGAGAGATGTATATGTATACATATACATGTATAT
>NC_068982.1:146168570-146169503 GCF_001194135.2 Octopus bimaculoides
ATATATATATATATATATATATATATAAATGAATGTATGTATATATGCATGCATGTGTGTGTTTGTCTCCGTGTCTGTATTTGTCCCCTACGCAGTTTGATAACCGGTGTTTGGTGTGTTTACGTACCGGTAAGCTAGCGGCATGGCAAAATATATCAATAGAATAAGTATCAGCCTTAACACAAACAGAGCTGCGATTGATTCAATCGACTAAAATTATTCAAAGTGGTGCCCCAGTTTGGCCAGATTCTAATGACTGAAACAAGTAAAAGATAAATTTTGTATCAAACAAACATACAAATATATAGCGCATCCACATACCCATGCACTTGCGAATAAGCAAGCCCACATCCACCCACATTCATAATATATATCAGTGACAGCAACACTCCCATTACTATTATATTTTAAAATAAACTGAATCTGATACACATGTAAACTATCCAAATTTTCATCACGGATAAATGAATTATAACATTCTGTTTTTAACGACGTTTAAGCGTACGTCTTAGCAAATGAATTAAATGTGCGTATGTGATTGTGTTTTTGTGCATATGTGTTTGTTGGTATCATGCTTTTGAAAGGTGAAATTACCGTCATTGGTTTTATTCCTACCACCCTTTAATGAAAATGATAACTTATCATTTTCATTGTCACTAAAGAGTATTTAAAATTAGTATGTTATTTAATTCCTTAGAACTAATCTGGTAGACATTATTTACACTATTTACATTTGACGGATATTTGTCCTCATCTTTGTTGTAAACAAAACGTTTCGGCTGATATACCCTCCATCCTTCATCAGGTGTGTTGGGGAAATTTCGAACCTGGGTTCTCATTCCTAAGGTATTTTTCGATGTTGTTGTTGTTGTTGTTATTATTATTATTATTATTATTATTATTATTATTATTATTATTATTATTATTATTCAG
>NC_068982.1:146171027-146176717 GCF_001194135.2 Octopus bimaculoides
ATAATAATAATAATAATAATAATAATAATAATAATAATAATAATAATAATAATAACACCGGAAAATACCTTAGGAATGAGAACCCAGGTTCGAAATTTCCCCAATACACCTGATGAAGGCTGGTGGGAATATCAGCGGAAACGTTGTGTTAACAACAAACAAGATGAGGACAAATATCTGTAAAATATAAATAATGTAAATAATGTACACAATTCCTCATCTCTTAAATACACAGCTGTAATCTGGTAGACTTATGTGAAAAGGAAACGCTTAAATGCGCGTCCAATATTCTAATGAACAAACAACTGTAACAACACCCACACAAGAGATAATATCTTGACGTGTGGGCTGTTGGATATTCGTATATTTAGGCACATGTCAGCTTTAATTGAGCAGATAGTTATCGAAATATTCGAGCAATGTTACCACCTTTTATGTTTCTAGAACATTAATTAACGTATCTCTTATTTTCATAAAACGTGGGTGTTTTGAGATAGAGAGTTCGCTGACACATTTGTCTGTTGCAAACTCCTTTAAAGCAGATTCGTTGATGTCTAGAAATTCATCTCAAAGCTTACACACAATTCATATCTAAGAAGAATATACATCCAATCACAGTTCGCAATTGTTCATATAATAGCTTATACACCAATAACAGCTGCACTCCTCACGTCAGCTCATTAACATCAGAGTCATATATTTCTTTCCTAAATGCCGTTATTAGATCAAAGTTTCCATTCATAAGTCTGTATAATATATCTAAATCCAGATGATGATCACACAATGACATAGTTCTGCCGCTAGCACTCAATTTATTTCATAAATAGTTGTTCTCATTATTAGATAATTTTAACTCCTTTCACTCTTTCACTTTTACATCTTTTTCTACTTTCTGATTAATCACATCATCAACTAATGTGTAATTTACTTCCATTGGCTACATAATTCATCTCTGAACCACATTAAACTATATATTAACTTACAGAAAGGAAACAAATCTCTTCTATCTATCTATCTATCTATCTATCTATCTATCTATCTATCTATCTATCTATCTATCTATCTATCTATCTATCTATTTATTTATCTATCATGTATGTGTTTATATGCATATAACACGCAAACATACATTTATATGCAATATACACATACATTCACAAATATATTTATTTATATGGCTAAACTGATAGAAATTCGATTACCTAATAGTTAGTAGGCTACGCCAATAGATTTGACAAGAATGTGCATCGATTTTTGATTTGCATTACACTTCTATCTGCTCTGCTGTGAAAATACTGTGAAATCCCAACATCGAAAGAGGATACACAGATAAAGTCTACAATACTCACTTCGCCGAAATTGAGAACACGTTCTAGGATATAAATGGAAAATAATTTTAAAATATACCGTCCCTCTACCTATACAAACTGAATACAATGATATACCAAAAATAAAAAAAAAAGATTGAGAACGACATCATACAATATTGACGCATGTTCCTATCAAAATGCTAACACAACCAAATTCACGGCAATGACGACGGCGGCTTATTGTTCTTATTCTTAAAGTTTTCGGTAACGAGAAGCTAGAATTTGTTTTCTTGCTGTGCTGGGTAAAACTGAGAAGAAATGCATGTTCTGTATATTGCTTGTGGAAATCTCTCAGCATAAAAGAATTACTATTGCAGTTGCTTCACCAGTTATTGATCACGCATTTCGACCTCGGCGTTGTCTACGAAAATAATAGTCCAATCCTTTGGAGATTAATCAGCTTGTTAATTGTGGCGTCGATAATCAGTTTTGCTTAAACTAACGTATGTAGCGGTATCAGTATGTCATTGATTTAGGAATATTTAGGAATATTACAAGTGAGTGCAGTAAGATAATATTGTCAAAGCCAGTGAGTTTACTCTTTTCGTAGATATGTCACTCTAGCATGTTTAAAAAATTCATGGTAGAACTATTGAGAAGGAAATATTTTTAAAAAGTGTGAATAAAGGGGATGGATCTGGGGCACAATATTTTGTTTTTATGTTTGGAGAACTTAGCATTGGAACAAAAAAAAACTATCAGTGTCGGTATGCCTAAAATGTGTCATGTCAATCAATATATCCACCAGACGTTGCACTGCATATTAAGGAATCCTGTTTGGGTCATGGTCAATTATAGATAGAACGCTTCAAGGGCTGGAAGCTCCCATACTCTCTTTATGACCCTGTTGGTGAAACTAAAAATTTTGTATCTTGACGTTGTAGCATGTGTAGTCAGAATAGTCGAGTAGAGGTAGCATATAAATTGAAATTCATTGTAATTCCTAATGTTTCCCTGTTGCATGTATTTGAAGGGGTGGGTTTTTACTGACTAATCTGATTTTCATGTGTCATCAGAATGAGGTTCCTTCCATGGATATTTCACTTAGCAACAATCTGGTCTGCATTTCATAAAAGTAAAGAAATTCATATATATTCAGCAGCAGTTAAACAGTTTTCATTTGAGATAACATGTGTTTTCACTTTTACTTATCTTTTGTTGTGAACTAATATTCTCCAGTTAGTTGTATATTATTATATATTAAATAATGAAATGCTGTACACATACGTAATACATTGCATTAAACAGCAGATTATTGTACACTCGAAGAAGAATTTAATTTCTAAATAAATTTCCAGGAAAACTCCAATGATTTTGTATTAAACAGTAATGTCTTACATGAACAACAGTTGTGGGTCATTTACAATTAGTTTTCAGAATTACTGAAGCATATTACTATTGCTGTGTTCTTACTTGAAATTGCTGCGGCATTGCAGAAATGCTCACTCGTTTATTATGCTTCCGGTCAAATTTGCATTCAAAAGCCGTTCACTCTGCCATATTGGCAGAGGATTAGGTCAGAAAGTTGTCTTGTAGCATGAAAAGCTACCTAATATGGAATGAAAGCACACTGTCTCACAAGATTGGCTTTAAATCGCACCTGACAACATCTCATTTGTAACAGGATAACACCAAAAGTGGAATCACGATCGTGCTCTGAGACAATTAAAGCATACTCTGAGGTGAAGGGATGTCTCAAAAACGTTTGTGAAGAAACTTCATCATTCCGAGTAAGGAAATTTCATCTTTCAAGTGGTATGACAAATGTACTTCATAAGGCTGTGTCGGAAGGCTAGTTTGCAAAAGTTTCTCGTCAACTACGTAGAGATCCTCACACATTTCACAATAACTGCTGAAGATCCACAAAACACATGCACACACAGAAATGTGGTTCAGTCATTAACATATCAGTAAAAATGCTTTCGAGAAATCAGCATGTATTGTCTAAGATTTAGTGAAATCTTGTGCTTGTGAAGTCCCATAAATAATTTGTACAGGAGTCAATGATATTCCTCCAAATAATCTACAACTAAGTGTCCAAGCTCCCAAAATATTGCTGCGATATTTGAATGCATCAATTCTGAAATGATAAAAGACTAACAGGTAAAAACCCGTATGAATGAAAGTAATTATGACTTATTATATCAAAGCTAGGTTCCCTTTCCCCATATGTTCGTCATGGCATCAGATATTTCTTTTCAGTTCATGGTCCTTTGAAGTGTTCCCTATGGTCGCTGGATTTAAAATCAATGTTTTCCCCAAGGCCAAGCTCGCGTATTGAGATAAACAGAAATGTTTTCATCAAAGCATTAAAACACAGAACAAAAATGTTGTCTTCTCTAAATATATTTCTGTTAGATTTGTTTCTGTTTGTGTGTAGTAAATCGATGCAGAATTACGAGTAAATATTTAAAGAAAAAAATTACGAATGTATTGTGTGAAAATAAAAAATAAAAATTATCAATAAGCATACAATCGAAAGATTCCCACATAATGGAATCCTGGAAAATATTCAAATGCAGACAAGCGTTACAAAAAATATGTGTAAACATTATTGCAAAAAAGAACTATATATAAAGAAAATTGTTATAAGTTAAAACTTATTAGTTTCACAAAAATGGATCTTTAATTTTTTTTAAATTTAAACTGCATTTCTATCTATCTATCTATCTATCTATCTATCTATCTATCTATCTATCTATGAGCGCAGATGTGTATGTAAACATCTATATAATTGTATATGTATATTTATTGTATATTTATTGTATATTTATGCGTGTTTACACATGAACGTGCAAACACTTACACATGTATATTTTCATATATATTCATACACAATAGCAGAGTCGTATGCAGCAAATAATGTGTATACATTTCTTTCAGCAAGCTTGTCTCCGCATTTTTCTCTACTTGCTTAAAACAAACCCGCATCCCCATCAATTATTTCTGCTCTCTGACTGACTAAGCTAATTACCGCACTTTCCAATTTCTCTAGGTATATATACTAACTACAATGACATTGTCCCCCAAACAACGTACAGTCGTCTTTGTTCTGTACCTGTGTGATATTAAAACCGTAGGTTTTAAACATCATTTATATCGTCATATCGAGTAACTTTAGCTATTCCTTGTAGGTGTATGTTATGGTTCTTTAATTAAGAAGATTGCTTTCGGACCACGTAGTTTCGTGTTCAGACACACTGTACAATAATTTGGTCAATTGTTTTCTGCTATACCTCCAGGTTTACCAATGCCTTGTGAATAACTTTGGTATGACAGTAACTGAGTTGAGACTAGCTGTACATATATTCTACTTTATTTGACGTAGTATAAAAACGATTCTGATCAATTTATGTTTAATAACGATTAACTTTTTTACCTGAATTTTAACAATATTTCCCTCGAAATAATCACCATGCACAGTAATACACCGATCCCAACTTTCCTGCCACTTTTGGAATCCGGCCTGGAAGTCATTTTCCCTAAGCGACAAAAAGACCTTCTGCGATTTGATTTTGATACCGACAACGGTGTTAAAACGGCAACCTTTGAGTAGCATTTTCATTCTGGGGAAGAGATAGAAGTCTGCAGGTGCTAGATCTGGTGAATAGGGCGGACGCAGAAGCGATACCATGTTGTTTTTAACGATAAACTCACGCGTGACGAGAGCTCGGTGATAGGGTGCATTTTCGCCGTGGAGAATCCCAGACTTCACGCACGACAGATACGTGCGATTTCGCCGAATGTTGTTCAAAATATCGGTGATTGTCCTCCGATGATCCCCATGCAAAAGCTGATGAAAGATCGCCATATTTTCTGGGATGACGCTCATGGTAGGTCTTCCAGATTGCTCCTCGTCTTTCAGGGTCCCTTTTCTTCTTTTGAAGCGTCCGTGCCACTCGAAACATTATATATGATACATTACCTCATCGCCAAGAATGCTGGATATCTCTGTAGTAGGCCTCCCAAGTATAACTCAAGATTTCATGTTGGATATTTCTACCAACTTCCTGTCTATGATAAAAATAGCAGACTACAGCTTATACATGATTGCAAAACTCAAACTTTACAACTTTCAAAGTAAACACAGCGATGTCACTCGGAACACCACCTCACGAAAGTCGCTGCTAGTTCTCACTGAGCATGCAACCCTGAGCTGCGATCTGTTGGCGTGTTACAGTAGCCCGGAAAAGTTTTGATACCACATCACATATATTATTATTATTATTATTATTATTATTATTATTATTATTATTATCGTTAGTAGTAGTAGTAGTAGTAGTAGTAGTAGTAGTAGTAGTAGTAGTAGTAGTAGTAGTA
>NC_068982.1:146176727-146183498 GCF_001194135.2 Octopus bimaculoides
TACCATGGTGTCTTCTCTATTAACATTTTGCCAATTCCTTGCATACTCGCATTCTCTAACGATGTATCATACCGTTTCACACCTCTCACCACACATTTTGTATTCGTTGCTGTCGGCAGTGTTGTCGATTCTGCACTTCACATAGTTATTCCTTAACGCTTGCTCTTGAGCTGCGCATATAAGTCTCTATATTCAGTTTAGTCTTCTTCCTTCATAACCACCGGTCATCTGTATCTGTCTTGACGTTCGTATCTCTTGCGAACTGACAGTATTTTTTCCCCCTTCCATGATGTTTCTTTTTTTTTTGTTCTTTTCCTGTTTAAGTTTTTCTTTCTTTACACAATTATCAACTTTAATGACGCTGGCCTTCTTCATGCTTCAACAGTGATTCCACGATATTTTATTCATACTACATTAAGCTGGTTTTCCTCTGCTGCGATACAAACCTGGCAACTGATCAAACTTCTCCAACATTTTTCTTGTCTTCGTATTCAAGTTCATCAGTTTTCTCTTTTGCCATTTCATAACTCCAGCTCCATACCAAAGTGATGCTATCACACATGTATTAACCGCTTGGATTTTATTCCATCCGGTGAATTTTAAGCGCAGCACCAAACTTTGTCTTCGGAAATATTCCATCCTCAGTTGCTCTTTCATTTCCTTCTCCATTTCTCGTTGAACTCTAGTATGCTAAGATATTTGTAGCCTTCGTTTTCAATTTCTTTAATCAGTCCTCTGTATCTTTTTCTATTTCTTTTTGTAGACACAAATATTTTGACGCTATGTGATTGTTTATAAAGCAGGAGGGAGAGAGAAAGGGAGAGAGACTAATATAAGAATCCGGCGTTACAAAACATGGATACAAATGCAAAAAATATATTCTTTAAAACAATATATCCACTTCAAATGGACCTTTAATAACGGGCATAAAAGCACCATATTACATAAATTTCAAGCAGTATCAGTGACAACAATACTTCAACTAATATGTATAAGTTATTACTTGTAGGATGGAAGCTTAACAATATCATTGGTTTGAAAGTTTGACACAAGGCCAGTAATTTCGAGGGAATGGGTAAATCGACTACTATCGATCTCGGTGCTTAAATCGTACTCTTTTTATCGACTTCCGAAAAGATGAAAAGGAAAGTCGATCCGGTCAAATTTGAACTCAACACAGGAAGACGGACGAAACGCCACTAAGTAGTTTTCCCGGAATGCTTACGATTTTGTTAGCTCATTGCCTTAAATTTATCAATAGTATTATAATCGATATGAAGTGGCGAGCTGGCAGAACCATTAGCACACTGTGAAGAATGCTTAGCCTTACGTTTTGAGTTCAAATTCCGTCGAGGTCGGCTTTACATTTCATCTTTTCGGGGTCGATAAAATAAGTACTAGTTCAGCACTGAGGTGGATGTAATCGTGTCCCATTCTCGAAATCACCGTCCTTGTGTACAAATTTGAAATAAATATTTCAATAGAGATGCTAGCTCACGTTTTAAAAACACAATCAATCAAATCACACTGTGATTCAGTGAAGATCACATTTCTTCAAATATTTAAATTCTTCAATTTCTTTCCTTTGGCTTTTCCTAAATATATCTTTACTGCATTTTTCGTTTTGGCTCATTATATACATATCAACAACAAAAGTTTCTTATTTTAGCCAATAAGATCAAATTTTGCAAGGAAAAACAAAAACATCGCTGCTGATAGAACGATAACCACATCACGTTTCTGAATAAAATTTGCATACTTGTTAATAGGCGTTCAGTTGGTGTCAGATTTCATTTCTTTTCACAATAAGCGGAATATATGTGTATGCGTGTGTGTGTGTGTGTGTGTGTGTGTGTGTGTGTGTGTGTGTGTGAGTATGTGTGTGTGTGTGTGTGCGTGCGTGTGTATGCGTTTGCTTGTGTATGCATATATACATACATATTTGAGTGTCTATATAATCAATATATATATAATCAGTATGGCTACGGCCTAAGGGCTGAAACGTGGGGAAAAAAAGGAATAAAAAGATACATCTCAACAGAGAAGCATACAAATACACATACACATACATAGAGTTATACATACACAGACACAAACACATACACATACACATTTATATAATTAATGGCTACATTCTCGTATACGATCAAAGACCGTAGCTAGAAGGTATCATTGATATGTGTCATTGATAACGCAATGAGTCCCTTGTATTAGCCTTCATCCCCGCCAAAGATTTGTATATTTTGTTACATAGCCCGCTGATGTGCTGAGTGTTAGAAGAAACTTATGAAATACTTTGACGTCTTTTTAATCCTCCAGGTGAACGGCACATCTTTCCACATGTTGCATATGTTCTGTTGTCAACAATAGCTGAATCATAATTTACAAGGGGTCGATTCTCGTGGCTTCTTTGATGGCAGACTCGGTTTGCATGACTAATGCTTTTTCTCCTACAAATCACACACATAAAAATCAATATTGCTTCATTTTCTACCGGTTCATTCTTTCTAAGCTTTCTCCTGATCTCGTTGTGCTTCATTCTCTGTCTTTCAAACTTCAAGTTAGTTACACACACACGCACAAACACTTATATATATATATATATATATATATATATATATACATACATGCTCACGCACACTCATATATGGGAATTTCCATGCGTGTATATAGGAGCGTTTTCTTATGTATGCCACATAGTGCTGTATGACATTACATTCTTATTCTCAACTGTCGTCTACAAACCACAACTCCTCCAGTCATGCAGGTGGTATATCAAAACAGGACATCTGGGATATTTCGGTTCACAGTCTAGAACGTATTCAAGAATCGATGGGGCTTCTGCAAGAAATCATGTAACTAAATTCATACAAACACACACACACAAAAACACATATTCGAATATACGAACGTGTATCTATCTGCTTGTATTTATGCATTCATGCTTATACCTACATACATACTGAGGTAATCTAGCCCCGCTACACAAAGAAGATTGACTTGGTGAAACAGATGAACTACTAACAGAGTCTACAAGAACCGAAGCTCTACTTTCTGGAACGAAGGCGAGGAAGGAATAAAGTGATATACACACCGAAGATCCTGGAAGGTCTAACTCTCAGTTAGGAAGTAAAAGCTATACAAACCACCAAACTGGACGGTACCGAATAATACCAAAGATACCGCTTTCTGCATATCAGCTAAGGACCTAGTATTGCAAATTCTTGGCTTTCAGAGGACTATACCAGTTTAACATTCTGCCAAGTAACCTACAGGATCTGTAAGGTGTAGATGTGGAAAAGTTTCAAAAAGCGCCTGAACTATATATATATATAACTAATTTAGAGACGAACCACCACTCTACAATTCAGTCAACGAACAACCTGTCCAAAACCATGCTGTGAGGTATATACCATATCAATATTTATCTAAGATTTTAATCTAAAATTTTTGTAATATATAATATATCATATAAAGAAACATTCATCATAAAAATATTAATTTAAAAATCAAGTAAAGTATAAATAGGACAGTAAAAATTGATACAATAATATAATATGTAAAAGTATAAATGTATAAAAGTCAGTGATGTACATAGACTACGCGCGTTTCATGGCTGAAATAGAACTATATAAAATCATAAGCAAATTCTATCCAAGTTCATTAGAACGGGAAAATGATTTTACTCCGAAAATCAGTCACTCATCATGTCAAATTCCTAAAAGAATACCTATTTTTCATGTTTATGTTTATTCCTTGGATGATTTTAGGTATTTGTTTAGGAATTTGACCTGACGTCGGAATTTATACATGTTCAAAACACTATCGATGAAAACCCCAGACGTTCAATGAGGTTTATTACTAAAGAATTTCGGGTGCCAGTGTGGACTATCAGAACTGTCGTACATCGTGATATTCGATACATCGTGATATTCGATACATCGTGATATTCGATAATGGGGAAAGGCCAATTCGTGCCTGTAAAGACACAGGAAAACCATCTCATCCCTTCAAAACGGTTACTTAACTCATGAACAAGGAATGCTTGGTTTTTTCTGTAACGAAAATACTTCAACCAGGATCGAAGGTCTAACGGAAAAAATGACATGTTGTTATGCATAGATCCTTCTGAAGTACCCAGAATGATGCACACGAAATTTCCTGCAGTTTTAGGAGTGGTGCGTAGCGAAGGTCATGTGATGCTTCCCCACTTTTTTCCACAGGGTCTTAGAATTAATGCTGCTGGATACATTCAGGTATTGGAAATTGTTATGAAGTCCTGGATTAGTGAAATATACAATGGAAGGTCATACGTGTTTCAACAAGTCTCAGCACTTTCTCACAAAGCCCTAGTCACCGATGAATCTTTGTCAGACAATCTTTACGATTATGTTACATACAATATGTAGCCTCCAAACTCGTCAGATTTGAACCCCATGGACAACTACGTGTGGAGCGCTGTTGAAAGGGAGACTAATTGTCATCCCCATAATAACATAGCTTCACTGAATAAGGAGCATATAAAGTCAGCATGCTATGGGTTTATATCCCGCATTGAAGCAGTCATCGATGTTGAAGGTGGTTTCATAGAATAGTTTGCTTATAGAAACTGTTATCAAGACTAATTGAACAAAGATTTATTCAAATACATATTTATTTATGCTGGAAGATAGTTGTTTTATTCTTTGCCAAAACTGTCCTCAAATACCTGTCGCACCCTATATATCTCTGTATACGTGTGTGTGTATGTATATATATATATATATATATATATATATATACAGTGAGAGAGAGGGATGGAGAGCTATATATGAAAGACAGAGAAAGAGAGATAGACAGATAGATAGAGAGGGAGAGAGAGAGAGAGTGAGAGAGAAAGAAAGAAATATATACATTTCTATTCCTACGTACACAAGTAGGTATTTATAGTTATGTTCTGTTACACTTTAAATACCATTTTCTAAAATCATTTTATTAATACTTCAGGGAATTTATAACTAAAATCGTCGCGATAATACAAACAGTGATAACAGATGTCTCTACGGTATTTGACCATTTCCTGCGAGGAATTTTGATTAACAGCCAACAGACACTTCACTATTAAAGTGCATTTTCTCAATTAGTTAGGAACACCGCAATCAATATTTCTAAGTTTCCAGGAAAATGCCCAAATTCTTGTTATGTGCCAGGACTGTGTATGTTGCGTTTATTGAGAATAGAACTGTAACTATTACCAAAAGCAGATATGGACACACAAACACGTATATGTATGAATGCATGTATGTGTGTATATATTTGTATGTATGCATGTATGTATTTTTTTATGAAAGTTGGACGTTTGAAAAATAGCAGAAATCCGGCGTTGAATTAATAATCTTTCTAGATATACCAGCGAAATAGATACACATATGTGTGTGAGGATGTCTTTCATTGCATACGCAAACAGGCATACACAAACGCCCACAGATACACATATACACACACACTCAGACACGCACAAATACACACACATATGCGTATACATACACACATATGCGTATACAAACAGATACATATATGTACAAACATTCTATAATTATAAGCATAATTATAATTAGGGTTCAGCAAATTGCTTCACCACATACCGAAATTTAGAAATAGCAGTTAAATACTATTTCTCTACCATAAGATGTCTCCCAGACAGCAATAATCTAAATTCACGTAGGTAAAGAGAAAAAATAACGAATCCACCCTCCTTTGATCAACTACATACACTTTTCTGGATTAAAGAGATGTAAAATTTTATTTTTACTCACTTATTTCCATTTTCAGTGTAGTATTTCAATTGTAAATTTGAGAATACTAATAATTAAATACGTATCCGATCAAGCGACATCGAATAGCTAATATCCAAAAATTAGCACTTCCGAATTTATAAAGACGAGTGAGAACTTGCATTCTTCTCCAATCACCCACATGTGTTACGAGTAATCCCGCAGAAATTGCAATTTACTATCAGGGAGTGAATTATATTTTCAATAATAATAATAAAGGGTAAAATTAATTAATTAATTAATAATTAATAATTTTACCAAGTAGTTCGGTATGTTAAAATAACCTTTGTTATTGTTGAAAACATACGTATATGTATGTATATATAAAACTTTCTTAGATAAAACTTAGATATGTTTCAACCAAATATTGATCCAGGTCTGATAGGATTATCTAAATCGTTTTCAATGTCTCAAGTTTTGTGGTATCATGGTCCATTCGAGTAGGGACTTCTTGTTGAGTGAATTGTATCCAGGTATAGGTGGCTTATGTGGTATTCTTTGAAGAAATTTGTCCAGATTCCCTTTAAAGATGATAGGATCCTTTTCCATTTGATATTTTTTTTGGAGGCGGGGGCAATGTTAAATAGGGCAGGGCCTGTTGAGGAAAAGAAATTGTGTTGCAGTGTATTTATGTTATGATCTTGAATTGGGTAGAGGACGTATGGCCCGTGGTCCTAGCCTTGGATGAATTTTAAAGCTAATGTTTAAGTCGTTAAGGCCATGCTGGCGGTATATTTTCAACATCGTGCAAATGATGAATCGCACGAAGCAGTGCTGGAGAGAATAGAGTTTCAATGCTGTAAGACGATCTCGGAGATCGAAATCAGTCATGCCCTCACCAATACAGCCATATATTAGTATATATGTGTGTTTATGTGTGTGTGTTTGTTTGTATGCGTGTTTGTGTGTGTGTGTGTGTGTGTGCGTGTGTGTGTGTGTGTGTGTGTGTGTGTGTGTG
>NC_068982.1:146183810-146189390 GCF_001194135.2 Octopus bimaculoides
TGTGTGTGTGTGTGTGTGTGTGTGTGTGTGTGTGTGTGTGTGTGTGTGTGTATGTGTGTGTGTGTGTGCGCGTGTGTGTTTGTGTGCGCGTGTCCATGTGTATGTGTGTATGTGTGTATATGTGTGTATGTGTGTATGTGTGTGTATGTGTGTATATGTATATATATATATATATATAAGCAAGATGTAAACAGTAGTAATATGGAGTCTTTACATATAATTACCAACCAAGATTGGCGCTGCCGTGTACGGGGCAGTGCTACAGGTATTTATAGCCCCAGGAAGACATCTGTTGCAGCTGGTCAACGACACACATTCTGTGTCCGATTAGTATTTGCGAGCGGAGGTGGTCGTTCCCATCTCTAGCCTTACGTGTTACACACGGAGTGGAGTGTCTGGTTGGTTACCTATCCTCAGCGTGTGTTAATCCCCAGCTAGTGATATAATAGAGGCGAATCTGAATGAAAATATTGTTCAAGCGATTATTTGATAATCTAGTGTAGAAGGTACTGGCTTCAATATTTTATTCCTCTCATGTCAGATAATGGAGAGAATGAATTGTGGTTAATCTATAACTATGTCTTCCTAATCTCTAATGAATAATACTAAGTACAGTAGAGACAGAAAGTGATTATTGTTGTTTGTTTAAAGGTTAAAATGGCTACGTATATCATATGCACAGAGGACCAAATTTTAACAATTTTTACTATGTATTAGTGGAGTTTATAAGTAAATAACAACAGATTTGCAGACGATGGTAAGTAGTAAATCCCCTGGAAATTATTGCCTCGAGTCCTGGCACTTATAGGGCTGGTTACCCGGTTTCAAGTCGGGAATCAGTATTATGATCATGCTATCATAATTGAAACAATCAAACCAGTAGGCCAGGAACCTTCAAAGAGGTTACAGAACAAGAGAATCACAGTAATTCAGAAATCTATTTCCACTTCCCCTTCTCTCTCTCTCTCTCTCTCTCTCTCTCTCTCTGCCTCTGTCTGCCTGTCTGTCTGTCTGCCTGTCTGTCTGCCTGTCTGTATGCCTGCCTATCTGTCTGCCTGTCTGTCTGTGTCTCTCTGTTTCTGCACATATATGTGCGAGTGTTTGAGGTGTATGTTCACCACTGTACAGACACACACGCTTATATGCTGAGAGAGTAAAGGAAATAGAAAGAAATGAGGTCGTAAAATTTTAGTATCCCAAATGGAAGATTTTAGTCAATGAACTTATTCAACATGCAATCAGTACCAGGAATATATGTATGCATATGAACACAAATGATATGTATACGAATGATGCCTATTCGTTTATTTTGCAATTTCGGGAAATAAAAATAAATCTGGACTACAAGAAATTGATCAAATCGAAGCACCAGATAAATATCTCCGTAATTATATCCCGAAATCTTCAACAAAAGGAATAAATATTTGGCAACTGATTCTCTGATACACTGTAAGAAAAGACATGGCGATAGAAGTGACTTGAATACCTTTAAGTCTAAATTTCAATTATTAACAAAAAACAGGAATATGAAATGTAGATGTAATTATAATCTCGAAGATTGTAGTTCATAAACATATATCATAAATGTAGAATAAGTACTGACAACATCATTAATATTGAAATAAATAAAAGTGAGCATCACAAAGGAAAGAAATCTATTTCAGAAGACTATGTGTTGATGGAATAGAGATAGTAATAGTGAAAAATGTTTGGTTATATCTCTTAGTACAGCAGCACATATCCTTGGGCAAAATGGATTTCATGGTAAACTGTGATATTCAGATATGTTTAATATCCTATTTTGATTAACTATTTCTCCATTACCCTTTATCTCTATTTCCAGGAATGCTATATATATATAATAATAAAAAACGCCATCTTTGATAATTTTCATTTATTTCGACCAAGAATAATCAACTTTGCGCTCACGAAATATATAGCTGATTCCCAGTTTTCAATGCTATATTGCTCGTAGCCAAATGATCATATCACATACTTCCTTAACAATTTCTTTCATATAAGCTGTGACAAGAATTTTATGAAATAAAAATTTCATGTTCTATATGTTTTACCCACACGTGCGAGGACACATACACTCTAAGTGATACAATCAGACTTTATATATATATATATATATATACATGTGTGTGTGTGTGTGTGTGTGTGTGTGTGTGTGTGTGTGTGTGTGTGTGTGTGTGTGTGTGTGTGTGTGTGTGTGTGTGTGTGTTTAACGAGTGTTTATGAAGTTTCGAATGGAAAGAGGTTCTTCTTTCACAGAGATGTATTTTATCCAAGCGTACATTGGTTTAGCTCTATATCGAATATATACTTGGAATTCATTAATTCTTTTAGTATTAGAATTAACACCTATGAAGTTTCAGTTGTTATAGATGTTGTCATCCATTCGATATAAGAGAGCAGAGTTTTCATAATATAACATAAGAAAAAAGGGAGGGTTTGAACACAGAAACTAAAACCTTATTTATACAATAGTCAATTTCATAACGCCTACGTACGTTACAATTTCTTGCCATCATTCATAGTTTTGCAATTAAGATTGCAATATGCATTTAAAAGGTAAAAATGACATCAGAGCAAAAATTGACAAAACATTTTGTCAATATTTTGTCGGTAAGCAACTCACCATCCATTAAGATGTGAACGACGTTTTGTCAATTTTTGCCCAGAAGAGATTTTACCGTTTAAATCCATAATGAAATTGAAACGTATGTGGGCCATATGAAATTGACTATTATATAAAGAAATCGATGTTTCCTGTGTTAAAACTCTCCCTTCTTCATTATATATATATATATAAAATGAAGAATGGAGAGTTTATATGTATGTGTGTGTGCATTTGCAGCGGAGTACGTACACTTTGGTCTCTTATATGTAAGTACACACAAACACACACACACATATATATACGACTTTGTACGACTCTATTATTCTTTCATTCCTTCCTTCTTTCTCTCAGCCCCTTCACACTTACTTCGTTCTTTCCACTCTTCTTTATTTCGTTTTACCCTCAAACATTTTCTGGCTTTCTCTTCATTCTCACATTCCCTCCTCTTTCACTTCACTCTGTCACTTTTCTTTTTTCTCCTCCCTCCCTAATTCTTCTAGCCCTCTGCTTCTACTTCTCTCTCTTCTCTCTCCACGTGACCGGTGTTCGGCCAAGCTTGACCTTTCTTTCTTGGTTCGAGTACCATCCGTGCAACATCTATATTCCTCTCTATGCTTCCCATACCTTATGTCCCTGCCGTAAGGCTTTACTTCCATACACGCCAGCTTAATTTAATTCGTCCTTAGTCGAAAGACACCTGTTGTAAATGTTTCTTATTTGCATTGGTATTTGTGTACCATTTCTCCGTTTTTTCCGTCCTAGATTTCGTATACATTCGCTGCTCTCTTCCAAGGAATCTAGCGCTCTTAGCTTAGTTTTCTTTTGGGGGCTGGCCAGATTGGAGCAATCTCGAGTATAATCAGCCGAAATTGCAAAGATAATATGGAACTGGACTGAAGAAAGAAAACTCCGAATGACCCGTCCTTGTTTTTCTTTTATCGTCTGTCCAGTGGATGTTTTCTTCTCCCTTTTTTGTATCATCTCACTGTCTGGGTGTTTTGCGCTCTTGTATCAATTTTGGTATTCCTTTATATATATATATATATATATATATATATATAAGGAAACGATACATTAACCTTTAAAAAGGGATGACTACATCCAGCAAAACACTGGTTCCATACCTAATCTTTTGGGGAGATAAGATTTCCTCAAATCAATAGATATATATTATGCATGCAATCAGTTTTCAATTAGTATATGAAAATAAAACGGTGAGTTGAAAATTAGTAATTTTTTATTAATAAATTGATAATTTTTACTTCGTACAGCTGTTTGCATTTATGCTCATTAAATAAATTACAAATTAATGCTTCAAATTTGCAAAAATATCATCAGGAGAAAAAGATATATAATAAAAGATTACATGTTGACCTCTTAGTTCATACCTGCAGTTTCAATCTAAACTGGCCTAGCAGGAACGTGAACGTCTGCGTAGCAGTCTATTGTGTTATTTCTTTGATGTTTTTTCAGATTTAATAATAATAAACTGTATTACTCTACCTCCGGTATTCGAGTACTATTTTTCCCACCTTGTCTCATATTTGTGTGCTTACTTTGATATATATACGACTTACGGTCATATCACTTTGAAAGCACCGGTTCTCGTCCGATCGCCGAAGTTAAGCAACGTCGAACCTAGTGAATACTTAGATGCGTGACCGCTTGGTAAACCTAGATGCTGTTGCGTCTCACGCTTAACGGCAGTGTCTCAGCATGACCACAGCTTTCATCTTAAACTGATAAAATATATAAAAAAAGATATATGTATAATGTTTTTTCTTTATACTGCCTTTCTTTCAAACAACGCCATACATGCCCTGAGAACTTATTTCAAAGAACTTACATTTGTTATTTTTCTAATGCCATATGATTTCTCAAATATCTTCTGATCTCAATGATCCCTATAAGCCATTGTATCCTCCCGTCATTGTTTTTATTTTTCATTTCCTTCTACTGCTATTTTATTTTTTGTACTATTCTTAGAAATATTCATCTTCCTAAACTTCCTTATCATCTTCATCATCATCATCATAATCGTCATCATCATTATCATCGTCATCATCATCATCATCATCATCATCATCATCATCATCATCATCATCATCATCATCTTCGCCTCCATCGTATTCCTCCTCATCATCATTACCATCGCTTTATCCTCTTTTTCTCCCCTCCTTTTTCTTCATTATCCAACTTTCTCCTCTTCATTCTCTAGCAATCTTTTTCAGCTCTTTTAACTTCTCCTATGTCGCTATCTTTCACTTCCTTTCCACCTTTACTCTTGTTATTTTCTTACTCCATAAATACTACCCTTTAAATGTCTCATCCCTCACACACAACAACAAAAGCACCCCAGGTCTATAACATTTTCAGTCAAATCCAAACACCAGTCACTATTTTACAACTTACTTCATTTTTAACCTATTAGCACTTTTGGCAGGTCCAGTCGTACTTTCCCTCCAATTGTATAAAGTTAAAACTTTTGAAATTTTTTCCTTATCAAATTTTTAAATAAATACTTGATTTATTAAACATCATCAGTATCAACAGTTACAATTTTTCACCTCATCTCTTCCTATTATACTCATCAATATTATTCACTTACAATACTGTTCGTCTTGCTACTTTTCTCATTACAGACAACACGCCCACATACTTACTGGTCTTATCTAAGCAGGGCAGATTCAAAACGTCTGGCTTAGTTGTGAGAAGATAATAGAAACCAATTATCAATAGTGTGTTTTTGCCACGGATTTCTTCTGTTATTAAAAATTACTACCTTCACCCGATTGGAATTAATCAATCAATCAGTCTATCTATCTATCTATCTATCTATCTATCTATCTATCTATCTATCTATCTATCTATCTATCTATCTATCTATCTATATTTCTATCTATCTATCTCACTCTCTCACTGTATGCATGAATGCATATATAAACAAATATATA
>NC_068982.1:146189883-146191673 GCF_001194135.2 Octopus bimaculoides
TATATATATATATAATTGTGTGTGTGTATGTGTGTGTGTGTGTCTGTGTGTGTGTGTATGTATGTATGTATGTATGCATGTATATATGTATCTATGTATGTATGTATGAATATGTATATAAAATCAAGATAAGCAACAGGATATCAAGAAGTGATGCAGTACAACCGTTTTTTCAAGTGACTCCATTTAATTGAGCAATGCAGTCATTACATCAATTTAAATGCAGGGCAATCATCTGCTGCACAATTAAATAGATAGATAAAAATATTTACTCAAATACTCAGTCACGTATGCATGTATGTGTATCGATATATATACATATATTTATGTATATATGTATATATGCATACACATACATGTATATGTGACTGTGTGTGAGAGAAAAGAGAGAGTGTGTGTGTTTGGGTGTGTGAGTCTGTGTGTGTGCATCTGTGTCTGTGTGTATTATCGTCTAATCATAATGGTCCGGCAATGAAAAAAACATTACTGGTTATAGGAGTTTGTGTTACATGGCACTTAGCAACTAAAGCTCCGTTGTGATAATTACTTACGAATTAAAATGTATACTATTATTGTCTGAGTATTTTTGTCAGATTTACATTAAGTTGGAAGTTAAGTCACAATAATATTGGATCATTGCTAAATGTATCATCTCTCCTAAATTTTATGCCTATTCGAATCTTGTGAATAAAAATCCATCTTAGAAATCAACTTTAATATTAGTTACTTCTATCAATTTTGCACTATGAATAACGTCATTATTTTACAACAAATGTCAATGTTCATGTAGTACTTTTCAAAATATGTTGTGATTGCTATCTACGAGCTTTACATGTAGTAGAAGATGTATCGCTTTGACTTAAGTTGTTTCTAATATAATTTCACATCAGATACAAGGATAGATTTCTTTATTAAGCCACGCAGGGCCGAACACAGAGGAGACATTACAATGTATAATTTTCCCCCGATCAATAGGGATCGAAAACGTTTTGGGACGTGTACACAAGGAGATAACAAGGTAACATTTTAACAACAGAAATTCCCAAAAGGGGGAGAAAATATAACATCGAATAGGTTTCTCCGTGGTAAGGAAAGCCTACGAAAAAACCCACGGAAAGCTCGGAAAAAGCTACGGGAGCAAAGCGCCTTTTCTCTTTTGTTTTATAGGTTCATGCTCAAGCAGGTTTCGTCATTCATACGAACCACCTTTGCTACATTCACATCGTTCTAAAAATGGAGTAAATAGTATTAATGTAAAGTAAAAATTGTTGTACAAAATTATGCATGGTGAGTGGCCTCGTACATTCAGTACAGATTATATTAAAAAAGAGCTGTCGATAGATTTTACTTCAAATTACAGTAATTCCTTGTTGTTATATTTTCTGGTATTCTGTATTTTAAGAATATACATTCTAGCTTTGCTATCCATATCACAAGATAGCTGTCCAATTTATTAGCCACTGACAATACAAAATACACATGCATGCATGTATTTATACTCACACAAAAACACATATCACATATTCACAAACACAAACACATATATACAGGCATTATACATGTCAGATATATTAATATCTAATATAGTAGTTCCCAAATGAATTAAATCATCAAGATATTAAACAAACTAATTTTAACCGGAAATATTCAACAAGGTAACTGCAGATGTCTGGAGATTTATGCTATTATGGATAACGATTTAGCATTTTAACGGTAATAACCATGAAACTGCTATCGCATTATAGAAGTGCCAGCGATATGCCAGCATATTAATAAACTCTTTATATATA
>NC_068982.1:146193353-146194762 GCF_001194135.2 Octopus bimaculoides
TGTGTGTGTGTGTGTGTGTGTGTGTGTGTGTGTGTGTGTGTGTGTATGTGTGTGTATGTTACAATCCTTAAATATAAAAGTTCAGTTGTTTCTCGATTCGGTTTTTCATCGTACGTCATAAGATTTTCAATCCAGTCGTCCACAAAAATACAACTTAACCAAAAGATGTTGAGCACAATTATTTAAACGACCAACTAGTATTTTAGTTGGTCATTAGGATTCATTATCATAGGTTTTCACCATTTATTTGAAGATATAAAGTTTAGAGGGTGTTTAAAAGCATCCAAGTAATAATTAATCTTTGTTATGCATAAATTTAAGTCTTGATTACGGTAATGTTTTGTTTTGAATATTTAACTGTGTTTTGTGAGTAAACAATAGATGCAATCTGTATTTTATATGTGATGCAGCCGGAGGTAAGATTACAGAACCATTTCGGAAATGTTGTACTATATTTAGTTTGTATATTGATACAGCCAAAAAATGTAAGGAGCTATTTTATTAATTACACTTAAAATACATTATGTATAAAGAACTGTTGAATGCCTTGGTTTGCTGAAACTTTTATTAAATTAAGAAGTATAAAATGTCTTTCAAAGAAAAATCTTTGGATAATTTATGTTCCCATTTATTATTAAGGAAACCATCACCCCGTTCTCTTCGTGGTATCTCCAAACTCCCAAACGTATGCGTTCATTCTTGGCTGTCCAGGAAGACTTGGGGAATTTCCATGAAATCCTCTGCTCTTTTGGAATCCCGGCATCAATGAGAAACTATGTACCTGCTCGTGCTCAAGTATATCTTGTAGAGCCATCTGGAAATTTGATTTGTCTGCAACTCTTACAGGTACCGGCTGATATTCGGGCAAAGAATTTTCTAAGGTCACGGGTATTTGCATATATCTGAATTCCGAAATACGTGGTTGTAGATTCGATCCTATTGCGTAACTTCTTGGTAAAATATTGACTGTTGCCTTGGGGAGAAATGTAACATTGCAGTAAATATGAGTAGATGGATAGCTTATTGAAACTCGTTAATGTTAATCCTAAAGCGACATCCCTGTTTCGTTTTTGATTCTATCGAAAGTTTTACTTCCGGACGACAAAAATACACCACATACACGCAAGCACTACACATGTTCCCCTGCCATCCACTCTATCAGTTGGTTAGTTAGATATTTAGTTAATTGGTTTATTCGTTCGTTAGTTAATTAGATGGTAGTTAGATTACTGTACAAATAAGAAAATCAGCAGTCTCTCATGCGTTTTCATTAGGTGCTCCAGCATGGCCGCAGTCAAATGACTGAAACAAGTAAAAGAGTAAAAGAGTAAAAGAGTAAAAGAGTTATTAATTGTATTGGTCTCAATCTCACTTAGAATATACCTTCACATTCTCTCTCTCTCTCTCTC
>NC_068982.1:146195614-146201454 GCF_001194135.2 Octopus bimaculoides
CCAGCAGAGGCTCCAACCCCGCAGACTAAAAAAGAGGGAAAAGGAAAAAAAAAGAAACGGGAGACGGTCGGCGGAAGTCACTGCACCGCCGACCGATGGGAAGTGTGCCCCGGGAGAGGAAAACTCTGCCAGCGGGCATTGTGCCGATGACAGAGTAGCGTGACGTTCCTCCCAGTGAGGATAATGATTATGTTATCATGTAGCATGAGGGAGGGGCGGTGAATGAATTCTTGGACCGTGAGTGCGGCCAAGATAGGAGCTACTCGGAATGTGCGAGTAGTTCCACATAGCCTCCGCAGGTGACTGCGGAGGTTGTAAATGACAACATAATAATTAAAGTCATAGAAAAATGTAACCAAAATGATTTCTTCTACTTCGCCGCAAATTCAACCCTAGCAATAGACACTCGTTTGGCAGGGGTGGCATATCTGCTTGCGGAGGGGTGGAGTGAGGGAAATTACGATATTTTTAATTGTTAATATATTGAAATTGTGTAAAAATTGTAATTTTAAATGAAAATAAAAAGAACAATGTTTTCGAGGGGCTATCAGTCGGCGGGCACTGGTGCCTCTCTAATTATTTGTTTCATCCTTATCACCCTCATCTCATTAATGTTCATGTCCATCCCTCAGCTACTTTATGTCTGTCTGTCTTTGTCTGTCCCCTCTATGTAACGCCATTAATGGCGAAATTTATTGAAATAATGTAGTCTGCCTACGACCTACATCGTTCCGGGTCCGGGTCCAGTCCCACTGCGTGGCACCTTGGGCAAGTGTCTTCTGCTATAGCCTCGGACTGACCAAAGCCTTGTGAGTGGAATTGTTAGACTGAAACTGCAAGAAGCCCGTCGTATATATATATATATATATATATATGTGTGTGCGTGTGTGTGTGTGTGTGTATATATGTTTGTGCGTGTGTATGTTTGCCCCTCCCCCAACATCGTTTGACAACCGATGCTGGTATGTTAAAGTTCCCGTAAATCAGCGGTTCGGCAAAGGAGACCGATAGAATAAGTACTGGGCTTACAAAGAATAAGTCCTAGGGTCGATTTGTTCGACTAAAGGTAGTGCTCTAGCATGGCCACAATCAAATGACTGAAACAAGTAAAAGAGTAAAATGCGCAGGTGTTTGGCGTCACTTCCCAACCACAGGACTTTGCCAACGCTGCATTAGATTTTGTGAGAGAAAATAAAGTCGCATACATTTTGAATGCACTTCATACACACACACACAACCACACACACACACAACCACACGCACACACATGCATAGTACGTACGTACATACATACATATATACATACATACATACATGCATGTACAATTCGGTGTGCATGTGTGAGTCTAATATGTGTCGAAAAATACTTTGAAAATATTCCATGAAGCATGACCTTAATATATTTTGTTTTGATTTACTGAAAATAATTTTCTTTTCATTTAATACATATTCTAATCTCTTAATCTACCAAAGTTCTCCAAGTTTCTAAGAAATTATTATAACATTTTTTTCCCGCTATAGTGCCATTTCACTAAATATATCTCATCTATCAATACTATATACTCAGCAAATTTCTGTAGCATAATTTTCTTATTGCATGTGAATCTTAATTTTAGTAAAAACATATTTACAATAACTGTAATGGTAAGTATACGATTTTTATGAATGTATATGTATACATATATATATATATATATATATATATATATATAGAGAGAGAGAGAGAGAGAGAGAGAGAGAGAGGGAGAGAGAGTGAAAGAAAGAGAGAGATAGAGAAAGAGAGAGAGAGAGAGAGATAGATAGATAAATAGATAGATATAGATATATACACTTATACAAACATATACATACACACACACATACATATATATGCATTTTTAATTAGCATCATAAAAAATATTACCGACTATTTTGTTATAGACTTTGTTCTCTGTAAGACTTGTTTTAGAGATGTCTTATTAATCCTAACAAGATGATATTACTTCTATAAAGTTAATGATTGTCAGTGTGGATGTATGTGCATACGACACGAATGAAATGAGCCATGTTCGACAATTGCTATGCGTTTTACGTACAACTGCATAAGATGCAATGCAAATCATGGGAAATTCGACAGTGTCAAATATTCAGTCTCCATCAGAAATTCAATAATACAGCTTAAAAATATCGTTTGCACTTCGATGGACTTCAATAAACAATGCGATGAGGGTACTATCACATTTCTAAATATGACCATGAATGTATTAAGCACTAACTATTCGATATCATAGTTCGTGTGTGTCGTTGTACAAAATTTTCTAAAATTAATAAGCTTTATATACTAGCATATTTTCGCACTTGTTTCTTTGAAAGTTATATTGATGTGTATTTTAATTTGCAATATGATACTCAGGTGTTATTTAGCCATTATTACGTTTGTTGATGAGGATATTTCTGATGCAGAAAGTAATCCTTGATGAACATTCTTTAATGAAATGCGTACCTTCAAAATTCTCGTGCAATATTAAATTCCGATTGCGTAAAGTAATTGAAAGTTGCTATAGCGTGTAAATACTTTATTTTGTTATAATATGAAAACGAAATTGTTGCATCATTGTATTTGAACAATAAGCTTGTCTATTTCCAAATACTAGTTTTTTTTTACAGGATCTGAAGAGCTGAGGCAAACAAGAACAATACTGCCGGAAGTATAAAAAGAGAATGTTGTCCACTGCGGAATTTTACCCAAAAACATAAGTAAATATTTTTCTACTTTAGGCATAAGGCCCGAAATTTGGGGGGAGGGGCAAGCCGATTAGATCGAGCCTAATACGCAACTGGTACTTAATTTATCAACCCCAAAAATGATGAAAGGCAAAATCAACCTCGGTGGAATTTGAACTCAGAACGTAAATATTGACGAAATACCGATAAGCATTTCACACGGTGTGCTAACGTTTCTGCCAGATCGCCGCCTTGAAGCTTAAATAAATATTGTTAACATATAGGCGCAGGTGTGGCTGTGGTTGCTTCCCAACCACATGGTTCCGAGTTTAGTCGCACTGCGTGGCACTTTCGGCAAGTGTTTTCCACTATATCGTCAGGCCAATCAAAGCCTTGTGAGTGGATTTAGTAGACAGAAACTGAAAGAAGCCTGTCGTATGTGTATATATATCTATGCGTGTGTGTATCAGTGTCTGTCCCCACCCCAACGCTTGACAACCGATGATGGTATGTTTATGTCATCGAGACCTAGCGGATCGGCAAAACGGAGCGACAGAATAAGTACAAGTCTTACAAAGGATATTCCTGGATTGATTTCTTCAACTAAAACCTTTTAATGTGGCGCACCAGTCAAATAACTGAAACGTGTAAAAGATTAAATGAAAGAATAAAATGTTGAATATTAATGTCTTATATTCTACCTTTTGTTAATCTAATGTCCTTTATATATAAAATCATTTCTACTAAAGCACAAGGCCTGAAATTTGGGGTAGTGGACTAGTCGATTACAAGGACTCTTGTATTTCAATGGTACTTAATTTATCGAATGAATGGTTAAGTCGACTTCGACGGAATTTCAACTCAGAATGTAAAAGTGTACGAAATGTAGCTAAGCATTTTTCTCGACGGAATAAAAAAAGTTTCGCGTAAATCGGACAAGTGGTTATTGAAGAAACGTTAACCTTTCCATTAGACACATGATGATGGGCAAAATATTTAAAAGTGAACATCACTTTTAAAATACGGTAAATATTTCGTAAAAGATCCGTTCGTAACCACGGTGTGTAATAATTTTTTATCATAGGTTTCTTTCGGGTGCATTCAACGTGTCTCACATCCAAGGATTTGGCTGCTACTTCGTAACAGCTATTTGCGATAAAAGACCCGAAATACCTGTTACGAGGTAGCAGGGCGTGCAAAAATAGCATCCAAATCTTTCCTTTTCACGGGAAAGGAGCTGTTTACGCGTGGTTTCGATGTCACATTCGTTGAAAGCATGCGAAATAACCTGGAAAAAGACCTACGAAACAAAACTCAGACTTTCCCGGTACCTTGAATTATTAGTAACCAAACTGGTTATATATATATAATGAGTTTTAATTACAGTCGAAGGCGACCAACTTCAATATGGTCAGTCATTCGAAGCTATCGACACAAGTACTTCACATGAAGTATACAAAGTATACTTCCAATCACAGAGAGATGAAACGCAATGTAGTATTTCTATTCAGAATATAATTAGGAGTTGATCTGTTTTTGCTATATGTATGTTATAACTTTTACCAATAAAGGAGTGGTTATTAGGGATAAAAGATATTTCTTTATACGAGGATGTCACATCTATATATAAAATCGAAATATTGGTAAAGATCCCACTTAAAAACACATATTGTCGGTTAACCTAAACAATTCATTAATAAAGGGGTTTCATAGAATGTAAAAGCAATTTCATGGAAGTTGACTTTGAATTAAATATGTTGAACCGAACATCTGAAAGTTTGAGGTATTCTTTAATATTTAAACGGCAATGACTCCTCCACATGCGAAGAAAAATATTAAAATATATATCACAAAGAAATGTATAAGGGGATCGTGTAAAACAGATTAAAGATAAAAATCAAGAATTTAGAGGCAGAAAATGAAGATTAAATTAAATCTTAATACGAAAGAAAAGATCTCGAGAACAAAGAATGGGATGAGAAATATTTTACTTGGAAAAATATGAGCAATGTATGAAATAAAGATTGATCTTTATTTCAACAATTATTTATATAAAATTTTTAATCAAATATGCATTCGCACATATACCGATGTCTACTTCTAGTTCAAATATCGAACAATGTATAATGCATGCATAGCAATATTTATATTTTCACAATTTTCTAAACCGACAGAGGAGAAAGTAAGTATATGTTTTATATTCATTTTTATAATATAGCCGTAGATAAAAAATAATAATGTAGAAATAAAACACACATTATAGCTTCTAAGCATTATCAATATCACAGAAAATGTTGGCGCCACTAAAAGGCAATACAGACTTTTATATTCAATTCTCCAAATAAGATTTATAGCTTTCCTCTTGGTTTAGGAAGAATGTTCAGTTTTACTATTGAAGTGAGAAAAACGTTTTTTTCATGATCAATTTGAGATTAATCTCTTTTTAAAAAATATTTCTTGCAACGTACACTAATTGAAGATGAGAGACTTGATATTATCACTTATGAAGCAAATTTATACATTTATCACTGTTTTTAGTATTATTAGAAATGCAGCTGGTTCACACATAATACGTGAAGCGGATATCGTATTTAAGGTTTGCCAGTTCATATCATCATGGGTAATGCACTGAATCCATTACTTGAATGACAATTCAGTCAGTGGAAGATTATATAATTTGAGTTAAAAACCGTATAATTTGTTAGCTGTTGTAGATTATTTTTTAATTGATCACATATAAGCGTGTTCACAAAGACACATGCACGCGCACACGCACACTCACAGACACACACACAAACACAAGTGTCAGACAGCAGTTCCTGATATTGTTTCTGATTTCTTTGTTCTTTGTTTAATTTCTGATATATATGTATTTATATATATATATAATAATTTTCCCAGAGGATGTAGCAACCGTTACCAATATAGCATAAGAACTTACCTTAGGAGATCATTAATTAGATTCCTTAAGGGTCGTTCTCACAGTTTATATTTATATCATAAGGTTTTTAAACTTTTAAATTTTCATATTCAAAAGAGACAGAGACTTCAAATTCGATATATCGATTTATTCACCACTCTATGTTAACATTTCTGTCTCTTTTGAATATGAAAATTTAAAAGTTTAAAAACCTTAT
>NC_068982.1:146202877-146204863 GCF_001194135.2 Octopus bimaculoides
GTATGTTATATATATTTGTAAGTCCTGGTGTTTTTGTTATGTATTTGTCTGAATATTTTTTTTATTATACCTAAGGCACCTACTATGATAGGAAATGTTTCTGTGTTTAGATTCCACATTCGAGTTACCTCTATTTCCAGGTCTTTGTATTTTTAAAGTTTTTCCATTTCTTTTAGAGAAACGTTGTCATCTGCTGATATTGATACATCAATTAGAAAGCATTTTTTTTCTTCATGATCTTTGACAACTATATCTGGTCTATTTGCCTTAATTTCTCTATCTGTGTGTATTGGCATATCCCAGAGTATGGTTGCTTTCTCGTTTTCTGCGACCTTTTCTGGCGTGTTTATACCATCCTTTTTCTGTTGTTATTCCATAGTGTTGGCATAGCTTCCAGTATTATATATTTTTCACATTATTTTATTCGTATTGTTAAATTGATCTTTATTTTCATTTTATTTCCTTTATTTTAATATTAATTTTTTTATTTATCTTATTATATTTATCACCCTTTATTATTATTTATTATTATTTTATGTTTGTATAAATTATCATAGTCTGATCAATTTTTATTAAATTCATTTTTATTAATTGTTTATTAATATGTATTGTTTAATTTCGCTTATATTATTTTATGTTTATTTTCATATGTGCATATTACATATTTTAATAATTTTATATATGTTATATTTTTATATTTTAGGAAAAATATTAACATACTCTCACACGCAAATAATTAAACATACTCTCATCTACTTTGTTTAAATGTCTCAGCTAGACAACGTGTAACTTCTTTAATGCCTTTTCGCCCTGATGATATTCAACTAAAAATCTTCAATTGAGTGTGAATTTAAACAATTGTAGGCAATGTTAATTAATTAATAAATTAAGTTTATCCATTAAATATCTGCTTAATAATATATGAGTGTGTGTGTGTGTGTGTGTGTGTGTGTGTGTGTGTGTGTGTGTGGTATATAGCTAATACTGTATTTAAGGCAGATCAAATCTTTTCATTTAACAGGAAAAACGGACAGTCTAGTCTCCTCGCATTTACAGTATATAGTTGTCATCAGCCCCTGTGTATGGATTGTTTGCTCTTAATTCAGGCATGAAGGCAGCAGAAATCAAAACTAGTAATACATTAGACTTATTGGCTGTTAAAATTACTTAGTTATTTCCCGCTGTCTATATGTTCAATTTGAAAGCACACTGAATAAAACTTTGCCTATTTTTAATCGATATTCTTATTCAATATATAAGTAACGGCAAAATAAGTGTTTCGCTTCTATGGAGCTCATTATTTCTCGACAATCCTCATATGTAAAGGACGTTTACATATCGATACTGTATTTTCTTTTAATATCTATTTCGTAATATAATCCATTATATAATATGAAATCTGAAGGAGGATCCGACAGTCTAGAGCTCAGTTTAATATATGAGATGCATGCTTAGAAATTCACACTTGTGTCTTATTAAAATTATACTTCTTAAACAAACAATTCCAATTTTTATATATTTCTCAAATATCATTTTATAGTTAGTACGCTTGTACTGCTGCACTATGCAAGTCAGGGCAGCACGTATTTCTGAATTGATTATATAACTTCTCTGTATGTTTATTAATCAAATGCAGAAACTACCTAACATCACAAACATATTCGATCATATATTATATATTCATTGATCTTGTAATCCTTGTCATTATATTAAGTACCTGTTTTTACATCAGCCACTCTGCTAATATTCAGAATCAGGCTGCGTATATAGCTCATTAATGCTCTATTTTCGTTTGAGTATGAAAGCAGTCATATCGCATGAATTTTGTATTCAGTCAGCGATACGCATGTTATCTACTCACTACAATATCAAATATCCTTGACATGAATTTCTGAGAAACGATATATTTCCCTATAAAACTCTCTCTCTCTCTCTCTCTCTCTCTCTCTCTCTCTCTCTCTCTCTCTCTCTCTCTCTCTCTCTCTC
>NC_068982.1:146204940-146214940 GCF_001194135.2 Octopus bimaculoides
CACACACACACACACACACACACACACACACACACACACACACACGCATATTGTATATCAAATCCAAGCAGTTATATTTCATTTCTTCATCAGTATAATTGTCTCTCTCTCTCTCTATATATATGTGTGTGTATGTGTGTGTATATAAATATACATGTATGTATCTCTGCCTTTATGTCTCTCTCTATATATATCACTATATATTCGTTACGTCTATATTTATTGAGCTCACGTCGATAGACCGCTAAAATAAAACAAATTAGCTACTGCATCTCTCCGTAGCTACAGAATTTGTCAAGTGTATACGAAGAGATTGGTTACACGTTTCTCTGGGTTTGGTTAAATGATACAGAAGTTCTGAAGAGAAACTAATGTTTCGAGAAGAGATTATGTCTGTTCATCAATTTGTTTTGTCAGTCTACGGTACAGAGGACTATTTAAATTTGCCATGTTTGTATGTGTACAAGTGGAGGCGCAATAGCCCAGTGGTTCGGGCAGCGGACTCGCGGTCATAGAAACGCGGTTTCGATTCCCAGACCAGCCGTTGTGAGCGTTTATTGAGTGAAAACACTTCAAGCTCCACGATGCTCCGACAGGGGGTGGTGGCGAACCCTGCTGTACTCTTCCACCACAACTTTCTCTCACTCTTACTTCCTGTTTCTGTTGTGCCTGTAATTCAAAGTGCCAGCTTTGTCACACTGTGTCACGCTGAATATCCCCGAGAGCTACGTTAAGGGTACACGTGTCTGTGGAGTGCTCAGCCACTTGCACGTTAATTTCACGAGCAGGCTGTTCCGTTGATCATATCAACTGAAACCCTCGACGTCGCAAGCGACGGAGTGCCAACGACAATGTGTGGAATAAAGTTTTACACATATGTATGTGTGTGTTTCTGTATGTGTTTGTCTTCAGCAATAAGTAAGGTAAGTTTTGCTTTTGAATAATCTTAGTGTATTTCTTTTGCAGTACTTAATAAGATTTCAGAGTTGTTTAGAAATGATGACTGGTATTATATATCGTCCATTTATTCAAGGAATTGCAGCACTTGCCAATGATGAAATGAAATGGTTTGGATTCTCGTAGTGTAATAAAGATGAAGATGAGCAGTTCCGTATAGCATAATTTTGATTCCAAATTTTTGCACAAGGCCAAAGGTTTCATGGGAGTGGGCAATTCGATTAAACCGACCCCCAGCGTTCAAATGGTACTTGTTTTATCAACCCCAAAAGGATGAAATACAAAGACTACACCGGTGGAATTTCAACTCAAAATGTCAAGACAGACGAAACGCCGCTAAGCTTGTTACCTGGCATGCTAACGGTTCTGCCAGCACGCTGCCTTTTGTATAGAATGATATTAATATTCTTTACATTTGATTTAGTGAAGAATGGCCCTTTAAGTGATATCTTATGAGCATCGTATGAAGTGTAGTTCCTCACTATTTCAACCAAGCATACATTTATGTTGTACTGATATCTGTTTTATCTTTACCTTGTGTATAATTACATAAGCCTACATATTTACATTACATTCACGCACGGGTACACATGCACTCACATGCACTCGCGCGCATACACACACATATATATTCACGTACGTGCTCGCTCTTCATCCGCTTTAATTTATCTTTTAATTCAAGGCAGGAATCATATTTGTAATTTTCAAATTTTCACAAAAGCTTTCCCAATATGTCGTGTATATAAACGTAAGTCGTATTAATTCAAACGAACTCTCCGAATTAGTTTCTTTGTGCCAACAACACAGCATTCATATGGGAAAGAAAATATAAACCGTTAACTATATATTGCAATTCTGTACGCAGTGTCTTTTTAAACTTACACTTTATTGCCTTGACTTTTTTTACTTTGATCTTTATATTTCATAGAACGCGTTCCAACATGAAATATATTCCGTAAAGTTAACTTAGTATAATATTCATTTATCAGCTATTTCACTTTAGCATTGTATTTGTAGTTTGGTGTAAAAATGTTGATGTTTATGTACTAGAGTGGCTTCTTCGATTAATTTGAGAGAAATATGTCGCATGGATTTCCCAGAAATAATAGCTCAATCTCTTTCAAATAATTCCCCTGAGTTTATATTAGTGGAGTGACATGTTCCATACTGAACTTGTAATTATAGATGCAGATGGGTGTTTACCATTAGTCCATTTTTGCATTGAAGACAGCTGTTTCAATTTCGCTATACGGGTTAAACAAACATTACTGCTCTTTTGGTCGAAACAAATCGGAGATCTGACTAATTGTATTCTGATTTAATCAAGTAAACTGCGGTTACTTTCGAATTATATTCTTCCGAGAAGAGGAAGGAATGGTAGTGATATGGAAATGAAGGTGTGTTGTGGTTGTGTTGGATTTACTTGCTATTTATTCTGTAAGTTTTAAGGATGGTCATTCATTCAGCAGATTTAAGGATGGTAGTACATTTCTTGGTTCTATTTCATTTAAGATGTAACTCTCCTCAATAAATTCTGAACCCAACAGGCAGTGATCTGCTACTCAGTTGGGTTTGTTGACCGAATTGATCTATACTACCCACTCATGATGACTCTTTCACTGTTTCTATTGTTAGAGTGTGTAGCATCTTGAAAATTGGCTTGTTCGTTTATTTGTTTGGGCTCCTTCATTGTTACATCGTTTCAATAATTTTTTTTCCAAATTTCATTAACGTTACCATAAACGAATTTAAAAGATATATCAGACTTGTACAACCAATATGGTAATTCAAGTAGCCTTAAGCAAGCAATCGAGGGTGGAAAAAATAAATTTGGATGTATCACTGAAGGATATCCTTATATTATGCAAAAGAGAATGCCTGAGGAGGATGACCGAATCCAAAAGTGTATTCATTAATAGGTGAAGATGGAAAGTACACTTCTTTGACAGAAAAAAAAACGAGACCAAATGTAAGAACACATAATGCCACGAAAATCTGAAGCAAAAATTCAAATCGCTCAACAATCCACTACCAAACAGGATCTTAGAACCATTCGTAGAAGAACTTTTTAATATAATCAAAAACATAAAATTTAAGAAGGCCTCAATGAAACGCAGAAAACACCAAAGGAAACTACATGCACTGCTTCAGACATGTAGGAATGCAACTGGAATATTAGTACTTGTGGACGAATCAGGTAACCTCTACAATGTTAATATTAACACATACACCGAACTTATAACCAGGCAATTACACGGTAAATACAATCACACACTGCGCAATAGACTTGATAATATAAATAAGAAGGGACTCGAAATAGATAAGAAATTAGGTATACAAGATAGGACTAGACCTTACGCACCTATGACACCTAGAATAAGCCTAAAAGACCATATGGAAAACTTTCATGATAATTCAGTATGCCCGTGCAAATCAGATATAGGTAAAATTAACAAAGCAATAATAGATAGGATAATACCTAAATTAAAATGTCTAACCAACCTGAAATTGTGATCTAACACCGATGAAACCATCCCCTGATTTAAAACCTGGAGAACAAGACCAAGTTTGTACAGTTGTACATGTCAAACTACTACCGGTCCATAAATACAATTTTACAAAACAAGGCGCTAATATTTGCCAAGACCAACTCCGGCCTAACTGGTGAAGAAATAGATATAGTTTTAGCTACTAGAAATAATATAAGAGAATACGGAGGTAAGCTATAGACTCGATCGGATAGGCATATTCTTATTATCGCAAATAGAATATTGAATACAGAATATGGGGGGGGGAGGATTATATAGGGATGAATCACTGTTCTCTATACATAAAAGTAGCAAAGTAGAAAGTTGCAACAAAAAAGTCTTTAAATATTCTAAGCATTCTGTATTAGAAATTGAAATGGAAAAAAATCGCAAAGTGGTAAAATTCCTTGACGTAAAATTTAGCCTCATTGATGGGAAATTCGAACCATTCCATATGCCAAAGGAGAACTTAAAATATGTGTGGTGCGGGTCTAATCACCCGGAACATATAGTGCGATGCATCCCAAGAAGCGTGTGTAATAGAATATGTAGAATATCAACGGATGAACACTGCTGGTCTTGATGATGAAATTTCATAAAGAATCAGCAGGGCTAGTAGTGCTTTTGGTAGGTTTGATAGGCGTCTGTGGAAACAATATTATATATCTTCACAGATTAAAGTTAAGGTATATAACATATGCGTCCTTCCATCTTTGCTATATAGAAGTGAGGCATGGGTTGTTTACCTCAGGCAGGAAAGAAAATTGGAACGAATTCGAGGAGTGGCAGTAGAAGTATAGAGTCAATGATTTTGCAAAAACGTTTGAGGTGGGGGAACATTTGGTAAGGATGAGTGATGAGCGACTTCCCAAGCAGCTATTGTATGGTAAGCTGGAAGATGGCAGGAGACCAGGGCATAGGCCTAAAGTAAGGTTTAAAGATTGCCTTAAAATGCTCTAATACAGACAGGAAGTGCAGCTGGTAATTGGGAGAGAGAGGCACAAGACCGTGATGGATGGAGGAAGATAGTGCATGATGGTTTTTCAAGGTTTGCGAGGGAGAGAGTGAAGTATGAGAGAATTAGGAAGGGGGCTTAGAAGGGGGAACCTGTGGAAAGTGAGAGAGTGTCGCTTTTGATGTGTGGGGTTTGTGGGCGGAGGCGTTTAAGTCATGCAGGCCTGGTTAACCATAAAAATTCTCATAGAAATCGACTCATGATAAACAATGATGTGGTTATTAAAATTCATAACAGAACGTGTGTAAAGTGTGGAAGGGTGTGCCTCTCGGCTGGAGGTCTACAAAGACATGTTAAGAGAGTGCATATGGTTACACATGTTTCTCCTGCCAGCCAGCACAGTTGTCTAATATGTAATAAAATGTGTAAGAGCTTGGCGGGCTTAAAAGTCATATAAGGGTATCACACGGCAACAATCATGAAACAGTAAGTGTTCTTGGCAATGGCTTTTCTCGTGTTACGAGGATGCAGCTGTGATCTATCTATCTCTCTCTCTATCTCTCTATCTATTTGGCTACCTCTCTCTCTCTCGCTCGCTCTCTCTCTCTCTCTCTCTCTATATATATATATATATATCAATTTATCTATCTACACACAAGTTTGTAGACAAACACCTTTAATTCATTACATTTTACGTTATTCATGTATTTTATCAAAGGAGGGTAGCCTACCGATAAATCGTTTAGTGGTGTTACCTCCGTCTTTTTTCGCTCTCAGATCAAATCCCGTCAAGGCCCACTTTGTCTTTCATCACTTCGGATCGGTGTGATATTGTAGTGCGGTCCATGTCCATGACTAAGTCTCTCTCACTAAAATTTCAAGCTTTGTTCCAAAATTGGAGGCCTTTATTTATATTTCCCATAGAATGAATTTTCTAGGACAAATTTACTCAACTAAATTCTCTCGACTAAGAATGGAGTGCATCCTTGGAGGGCAAAAAATAAAAAAAATGTTTAAATAAATCAAACGCAATATCTTTCATGTCCTGATGTCATTGATGTTCCTGGTGTGGTAACATAATGTGTAACTAAACTTGTTTCAATCATGGAATTGGAAGTTTGTAGATTTTTCAAATTTACTTAAATATATTTTACTGTTTTATGTCATATAAAATTACAGAATATGCTATAACATAATCTTAAAGTTATATATTGCATATTTTTTAACCAGTGTTAATGCCTTATATTTTCAAGTGGAATGAAATACAGTACCATAATGCCATACGTTGCTTAAAATCACTGCTAATATAATTTAAGGAAAATGCCTGGTATCGAAATTAGTATGTTTGGAACTCAATCTGTTGTTGTGATTAAGTTTTATTCACCTGTAGAAATATAATTATTGATAAAATTTCTGAATGTCTGAAATAAGTAATTATTGATAGAGTTATAATTTTCAGGCTATTAATACCATCTTTACTAGGGGTTTCTTTGTATGTGCTTTTGTCTGTCCGTTTCTCTACCCTGTACTCTCTCTCTCCCTCTCTTTTTCTCTACTCATTTTTCTCTTTCTCCTTCTCTCAACATACATATAAATATACAATTACAGACATCACTAAATGTGTTTCTAATGTAATGAATAAGGAATAAATGACTCCTTTTTCCTGACACAAATGTCCATTCTTTGAATCCAATACTGTATTTTATAAACAACTTTGTTATTTTACTTTTGTTTTACTATTAATATATTCTTTTCTGCTCTAAGAATAAGGCTCGACATTTTTGGGGAGAGGGCTAGTCGATTAGATCGACGCAAATGGCACTTAGATTATCGACCCCAAAAGGATGAAAGCAAAGTCGACCTCGGCGGAATTTGAACTCAGAACATAAACAGAGACGAAATACCAATTTCTTTATTGCCCACGGGAGGTGGGGCTAAACATAGAATGGTACAAAACAATTGATTGAGATCAATAATGCGATATGATTTACATAAAATATGACTTTAAAAATTATATAAAATCGGATGATATTAACAGTACATAGACAACACAAATGAAGCGATGAACATGCCACGCTCCGAACCCACAAGCCCCGATCTATCGCTGGTACCTTTTTTGTTCTCTTTTTTTCCCGTCTATTCACACGGTAGGGAAGACGAAATACCGTTAAGCATTTCGCCCGACGTGCTAAATTTTCTGCCAGCTCACCGCCCTTAACTACAAATATATTCACAAGTGTGTCCTTCATTAAAAAATTAACGTATTCTTTGAAGGATCTTTGGCTGATATTTTGTGTACAAAGTATCATGTACAAAGCTGTTCCAGCATAATGTTGCTGCGAAATTACATGCTGGGTCATTGCATTTTTTTAAATTTTGAAACAAACATAGATGACTACGATATGTTTGATGTATTTAAGTGGATTTCGCTTCTAGGTGTAATAGAATTTGAAAAATACAAATAATTTAAGCCCATTCTAAGAAATTCCTAATATTTCTATCATGCATTCAGCAAGTATTATAAGATTCTTGACATTTCAGGAATTTTTTGTTATCAGACCTCATGATAAATTCTCAAGTAAAAATAAATTACTTAATTTATGACAACGTTTTCTCCGGTGATCACTTTCAGGACTATCTACTCAACGACCACCCGGAAGTAGATGAACTATAAGTTTAGATTTAAGAATATCCAGAACATCACTGCCAACCAAACGACAGACCACGTGATTAGTAAATCTTGTACTCATCGAAAATTTGCAAAAGTGCGTATATTCCAATGATTGAAGTTGCTTCAATTGTAACTAGATTTATGCATTTGGATGTCGATATTTTAGAATCCTTACTTCTAAACTGTCCTCAGATAACAAATAATTTGCCACTCTGATTAAAATATATTGATCAATGAAAGGAGCACACAGTAGTTACCCATGCATCAAGGAGCATACAGTAGTTACCCATGCATCAAGTGAAAACCGCGCGAGACGATATATTCGATAACTGGGGTTGGATGAACAACAACCTCCTATTGTTTGATTATATTTGTAAAGATTTCGCGCAGAAACAGTTTTTAGTTTATTTCTGAAATAAATCTATTTACTTATTTTAGACAAGAAGTATTCAAAATCTTTTTATTTTGTACAAAATACTTATTATTCACTACTGCTAATACATTGTTATTTCCATTAGGCATAACTAAAATTGATGAGGATTTTCTAAGCTTCAGTTTATCTTTATCTTTGTATCCGTATGCTTTGTTTTCATTTTTTTGTGGTGTTACTCACTGTTGTACATTAATAATTTTTACTTACATTCTTGTTTGTTTGTGGTGATAGCATTAATTTGCGGTTGAAAAGTTTTTCTGTCTTTACATGAAATCCACACTGGTCATTTAGTGGTACATTTGGATTTATATTTTATTTGTGGATTTCTCGACTCTTTCCCAGCGTTTTTGAACCAAGAGCTCGAGACCCACGTTCAACCATTTTTGTTCAAGTAATTCAAGCTTGCCCTCTTCATTAGACAAATTATCTATTTGCCAACAGAATTACCTTTTGCAAGAGTCATTCACCAACATCATCATTTTTGTCAAATGCTTGACCATATAAGTCTGTATGTTTTAAGAATTTTCTCATTTAATCTGGTTGATAGAATGGCTTCTTGCTTTGCTTTCTCAGCAAAACTGATGACTGTCTATTGTACACGCTTCTATTGTTTTATTACTATGTGAAAAAGATAGAGCTAGAAAATATATTTATAATACAAGAAAGATACAAAAATTGAAGCCGGTACTGTGAGCATCACGAATATCTAACTCATAAGATTCTCGAGATTCGAGGAAGATTGAAGTTGCCAAAACTCAAGATAAAGTTTCTTGTATAGAGTTCATTTCGCACCAGCTTTAATAATAATAATAATAATAATAATAATAATAATAATAATAATAATAATAATAATAATAATAATAATAATAATAATAATAATAATAATAATAATAATAATAATAATAATAATAATAATAATGATGGTGATAATGATAATGATAATAATCCATTCAAGAAGTGCAAACGATTGTCTTCACTGGTATGTCACATGTATTGAGAAGAGCATTGTAGCTGAATTTTCTCTCCGTTTTCCCCCTTTATTTTCTTTGTTTACTTTTATATATTTTATTTTTTTCATTTTTTTTTCTCTCTGCCTTTCTTCCCCTTTCTCTATCACATGACTTTGTAAATTTTAATGGCCTACCAATGTATATAGTGAATTTCTCTGCCTTGGGTGTCAAGAAGACACTCGGCAAGAAATGGAAATAGAATTGAAAGATGATAAAGAAAATACTACTACTACTACTACTACTACTAATAATAATTATTATTATTATTATTATTATTATTATTATTATTATTATTATTATTATTATTAGTAGTAGTAGTAGTAGTAGTAGTAGTAGTAGTAGTAGTAGTGGTATTATTATTATTATTATCATCATCATCAGCAGTAGCAGCAGTAGTTTTCACTGCACTACATTTATTTCACGTTCACTCTTACCGGAGATCTTTAAACCATCCATATATAACAGGTGATTTAAATTCTCTCCATTTTTCAAAGTGCGCACTGATGCCACTTTCTCTAATATCTGTGTGAGGGGTATCATTCAAATCACAAACGACAGGCAATCTCCCTCAAATATGCATCTCTTCATGTTAACCCTCACCAAATATTGTTTACATGGTGTTAACTCTTTTTTCCAGTTCTCCATTCATATCCCGACAAAATTTTAAACGTTATCAAAACACTGCACAAACTCAAGACTTTCTCAAAACTCAGAATGAGTGACCATGCCATACGCTTTCTTAAAATCAATCCACGCTATACCCGGATTAGTATGTCATTCTTGAAGTCATTCGGCACCTTTCAGTCTGTTAGAAGTTCATTATTATTATTACTCTTAGTATCATTCTTCTTGTTGTTGTTAAATGCTTAAAATTTGAGAATGCGCGGATTTGAAATATGAAATCTCTAAAGGATGCTAAAATTAAATAGATGATCCGTCTATCGGTATAATTCTACTCTGTTCGGGAATCGGTGGCAAAAATTCTTTAGATTTCTGCGTTCAAATATCGAGAGAGAAATAGTCCATTGCCACAATGGATCAAATTGTAAATTATTGAGATTAATATTTGTAAAGGTTAAAGCCTATTATTTTGCAAGACAAGATGATAGTTTATGAGCCTCGCAATCAGATATAAATAACAGTTATATATTAACGGAGATAATTTAAGATGTAACCATAGCTTCTTACAGAAAAGTACTATATTTCACTATGTGTTGCTACTGTGATTTACCGAGCAGTGCCCTAAATAACTTGACTTGGATAATGTATTTGTGTAGGTACGCAAATTGCGACTTAGAAATCTAAACACATCTTATATGAATGTGACTCAGCAGAAGGGAAGCAATTCAGATAACTCATGGAAGTTTTACAACGTATATCATAACATAGCACGTCTACGAAATGGCTAGAAGTGAAATTATGACTGAAATTTTATTATGCATTCGA
>NC_068982.1:146216588-146223456 GCF_001194135.2 Octopus bimaculoides
ACTGAATAAAATTAATATGTAAAGTTGACAGTTATATATATATATATATATATACATAAGAGGAATCCACTCATGGGATTCCTTGCGCTAGAAAGAACTGCTAGGTTCTAGAACCACAAAATTAGGGATAAAATCCCGAAAGGAACGAAATGAAACATAAAATCTTTTACCATCTCTATCCTCGACCAATTGGTTTCTGACTTATTTTAGCAATTAAGATAATTTGCTAGGTGAAATCGTTATCAACAGTTACACCCAAAACTAAAATACATTAAACACGAGGCAATCAATTCCATGCCTCCTAATTTTTTGCGTGAGTAAGAGATAATCGTTTACTAACAGAAAACTATGTTATTAAAATAAATACCTTTAAATTATTGCGGATAATTTTCCGCTATGTGATTTGTAAACGTATAGTAATCCTCCTAGGAATTGTCACATTTCATGCCAATATAATCGCTGTAGATCAACATGGTACTGGTGCATATCTCCACTTGATCCACATATATACTTCAGTCTCCGTTTAATTCATGCCCAGTATGGTTCCACGATGTTTGTACCTACACCAGATACGGGATCTACAAAATGAGAGGCGAAGGCTTTCGGCTATAGAAAAAATGTCAATTGGTTGTCTTCACACTTTTTTCACATAATCCTGGACTTCATATGTGAAATGCCAGTGACAAGCTGCATGTCCAAGAACAATATTAGCTGACAGACAGCCGCATAGTGGTACGAATATTGCAGGGAAATATGTACCCAAAAATCTTTGCAAGACAAGAAGAAATTGGGTGGCTCGAACCAGCTTTATTTTTAAGAGGAAAAATGAAATTGGAAGACTGGTAAAGAAGTTTTAAATACTTGGTATATATGATGACAAGTTTAAGAAAGGTTACCTGCAACTTGTTCCTGACCGAAAAGCAGAGTCACTAGAAATGGTCATTATTGAAAATGTTGAAGCAGGTTCCAGTATTTTATGGATACGTGGTCCAGCTATAAAAATCTATTCATACGGGCGCGAATTAAACGGAGACTGAAGTATATATGTAGATCTAGTGGAGATATGCGCCGGGCGCATGTCGATCTACAGAGATTATACTGGCATGGAATGTGACAATTAATGGGAGAATTACAATATGTTTATAAAGCACATAACGGAAATTTATCCGTAATAATTTAAAGGTGTGTTACAGATAATTTATCTTAATAACATAATTATCTGTTCGAAAATGATTTTATCTTACGCGCGCATGCTAGATTGTTTAAAATTTTTCCAATTTTGATTTCGCAGTATTTAAAAAATTATTTAGAAATTATAAAGGGACACGAATGACAGAATTGGACTGTCCGTATTTTAAAAGCGGGGATTAAAAAATATAGAGATAGAAAAACATTGGAAAGTTTTGGAAATTAGAAAAAAAATTCTCTTTTTTCTTGCCTTATAGTTTTAATTACGTTATGCATAAGACAGAATCGAAAAAACCTTGCAAAAATTCGTAAAAATGAAAACGTTATGAGGGGTTTTAGCACGTGCTTACATCGTAACCCCGCCGAAGAGTTAGTATTGGCGTTAGTAGTAGTAGTGTTATTAGTATTAACATTCGTTATAGCTGTACTCCGATCTTCCTCGGAACGCCCGCAGTAATCTTACTGCAGAAGGTTTAACGTAGTATACAAATGCATTGTTCACAACATATTTCATAATGCTATAAGTTGTCAGATCGGGTCTACTATTAATTTTCGTCAGAGATATTCTGTACATCTAAACTCATTTAAATAAAAACATAGCAAATCCATGTCCCTAGCAAACTACATACACCATCAAATAAATAGAAAAGTACTGTATAGGATATCTTGGATCATAATAGACTCTGGCGTCCCATACCAAGGCAAGCGCTCCACATGTGGTCTCTGCCTGAAAGAAGCCCTCCAAATATCAATTCATACTTTTCCGCATTTACTCAATAAACAACAGAAGCATTTTCAACATATAAGCATGTGTCCTTTTGCACCTTTATATTCTTCCATAGATCCAAATGCAAGGAAAATAAACACACATAACACTTGCCTAAATACTTCCACGGTCGTTACAATATACGAACATTTCTTCCTTCCATTTTCTTTTTTTCTATCAACATAAGTACTTTAGGAGGTAGTTGGCTTAATCCCTTAAATTCTTAACTTTTAAATTGCATATTTTTAACTTTTAACTTTTAAATTTTAATTCTTTAATTTGTATCCTTTAGCCGCTTAATTATAGTTTTATCCTACATATATCCCCTTCGTTAGTCTGGGGAGCTAGTCTTTCTCCTTTCCTTACCCACTTTTTTCGGCGCTTGAAATTTTTATAGAGAACCCATTTCTCGTTACCAGTCACTATTTGGTCCAAGAAAGGTTCATTCGTAAGACGTGATAGCAAAGAAGAGCACACATTCTCTCTCTGCGCGCAGTTAGGCTCGGAATATTTGTGAGAAACCCATTGACACAATTTGCTGACTTTTCCGATGGCACGCAGCTGTCGATGAATAGTTGAATGACCAAATCCAAGCTTGTATGCTAGATCCTCACAGGTACGATGGGATTTTGTTCCACCAGAGTTTGCAGGGCGATATCGTCGAGCTCTACGGATCTTCTCGGACGAGACTCGTCTTCTAGGCTGTAGTTTCCGGCTCGGAATTTCTGGAACAACTGTTGACACAGGCTTTCGCTTATTGTCCGATCCCCATATATTGCATTAATAATCCTTCACTTGCGTTGTTACCTTTATTGAACTCATAAAGTAAAATATGCCGAATATGCTCCTTTGTCACTTCTATTATAGCTTTGAAAAAATAACTGTTAAGATCGAACTGCACTCTTCAAAACTTCCACTAAGAATAAGGACAAAGTAAAATTACTGCCTGCTTTTATGGCAAGTTGATGCAGTTAGTTTATGCCGTCCCCCTCCGACTTTTAGTTCAAGCAGTTGAAAAACTGCTTTATTTATGGGATGACCCAATACAATTATTGATATGGTTGACACACTACGCTTTTACCGTTGATCTGCTCAAGATGGTTTAAGCTGAAACTGAATAATTAATATAACGCAATAATATTATTATGTATATTCTGAAGTAAAATATATTTTAGAAATGAATATTGGAAATATTTGTTAACATCTGATATTCAGATTTCTAGCATATATATAGCTAAATATTTAATATAAATAGATGGAGATTATATACAGCTATGAATATGTAAATTTATTTAAACAATGACATGAAGTGGTTTATAAGTTATGACAGCTCCTCAGAAAGTGCAGAACTGAAATCTGGTCCTAAAAGGATTATAAAGTCATATAAAAATTTGATAAATGATCAAAGTAGAAGAAATAAAAGAAATAGAAGGCATTTATAAGTTGTAAATATTAGCAACAAAGAAGCATAGAATTCGGTAAAAGGATTCAAATTCTGTCAAGGTTGACTTTGTCTTTTACCTTTTCAGTATGGAAAAAATAAGTACCAGTTGAGGACAGGTTGATATAATCGATTTCGTCCCCTCCGCAGATATTCCTGGCATTGTGCTAAAATTTGAAACCAATATGATTCTATTCGATAATAGCGTACACGTTGTTGGGCTTCGTGAGAAAGCGCTGGCAATTTCAAATTCTCTAACCTGTAATTCAAATTATTCATGATCATATGTACAATTGAATTATACAGAAATTTGATATCTTGGCTGCATAAGTTTTCGACTTGAAGCCAACATGTATAGCTGTTTACTGATTGTAAATTTTAACAGTACTGAAGAGAAATTCCAGACACAAATTAAATTATTTTCCCAGTCACAATTTTCCACCTCAGGCACATAATATTTATTTGTAATAAACAAAGAAATAACCACATACAAACCAAATAAAAATAGTAATTTTCTAGATTTAACGAAATAACAAAATATTAATAACGCTCTTTATGGCATTTGTGAAATAACGATATATTGTTGTATAATGGATGTATTGATTTGTTTAAAATCTTTGGGAACAGATATGGTGAAGACAGTAGTGAGACAATATCTTACGTGTTATTCAGCTTCCACGAAGAAGACGGAACTCGCTAGATCGTTCTCTCAATGTGGAAAGAATCATTTGCATAAAAGCAATCATATTTAAAAGGAGCAACGTTATTTTATAATATTCTTTCCATTCTTGCGTTTCTTTACGATGCAGTGTTTCGTTCAGTTTTTCATTCTGTATAACATTCCGGAAATTAGAGCTTTCACGTTACAAGATCTTCTGGTATGGAATATATTACATGTAAGTACACTTCAAAAGAAAAAAATGGAGTTACTCATCTTTAGAATTCATGTTCAGCTCCCGCGGCCTTTTAATTTGATCTAGGTGGCTAATTCAAATCTGGTTATATGGTCGAACCTATGTGCGCCAATGGCCAAATTCCTGTAATGTAGTGAATTTCATTAACATCAGATCTACTGTAACTCAAATAAAGCTAATATCATGAGGGTAATTTATTCACCTACATATCATAACCGTGATTCATTGTATAATAAAACAGTTGTAAATAGATCATAGATAACGCCGTACTTTAGTTTAACGATTCAATAAACACAATGACTTTTGCATCCCCAAAACCTGAGACAATGAAACGAACTTGGCCTTCTTTGGAGCAGGGGAAGAAGGGAGTTCTCACTGCATGGATTGTCTCTGTGCCTCGTGCTCATAGTGATGAACTCAACACTAATCGTGGTTTTGGCGATATTCCAGGAAAACACCTGGATCTGCCTGAAACATTGTCAAATGTTCTTTTGATGTAATCAGAATAGTACACTTTTGATCAGGTGTATCCCTACATGGCACCCACTGAGCAGGCAGAAACCTCCGTCATGCCAAGTTCATTGTGCCGAATATTCTCAACTTTTACACGAGATATGTCAATAGAATTAACAAGTCAATTGCCTTTCCTCCATCATCATTTGGTATACACGATCAATGTTTTCCACGGTAGTTGCAGTTGAAGGAACTCCAGATTTTGGATCATATTCAAGAGTCCCCTTTCCCCTCCAAAATTTAGATGCCAACTTCTGTACTGTCGATAAAGGTGGAGCCTAATCTCTTAATATAGCAACTATGTCTGCACGAATATCGTTGATGGCTATACCATTTTAGTGCAGATTCTTGATAACACCAAGGTGCCAAATTTTATCCATTTTCAAGAGACGTCACAGCTAGTTACTTTTGAAATTTTCCTTGAAGAGTTATATGTCAGTTTGCCTGAAATGAAGCAATGTAGCTATTCGTAAAGAAGGTCTGAAATTAATGCATGCAAAATTTCGCAACTGTAGCATCACTCCTTTGTAGTTTGCCTATGAACTTTTCAGCTCACCCTCGTGTAATGCAGTAAACCGTCTACAAAATTGGTTCAGGCTAAAGAATCTGTGTGAATTGCGGAAAGAAAGTGACTTTAAAGTCTAAGGAAAATTATCGATAAATGGTGCTTCTTAGTGTTATTAATACTGGGACCAGCTAAGACAGGTAATAATAGCATTGTCGATTGCAGTTTGGCAGGTATATTATTAATAATGTGACATTATTAATATTACTTTTTGTCAAGTGCTAGCAAGTTTCTTAGAGACTGACATAACCGCGAATGAAGTGGTAAGTGCAGGGTGGAACACAATATCTACAATATGATAGATACTAAACAAAATATATATCCTGCCAGGCAAAACCAAGCAATATATTACGACAAAAGCATTTCAAAGTATAGAAGAGGGAGAGTTTTACAACTATAGTGGAATTTAGGAAACACTGTCCACTGCTATCGTGGGAGATAGTAACAGAAGCTGTTGTGGAATAAGTTGTTTCAAATACACAGAGTTGGTAATCTACGACTCTTCCTGAAAGCAGTGTAATATGTATTTTAATACCCAATCAAATGTGATCGAATATCTCTGATAACGGTGCTCATTGTCATCATTGTTCATGTTAGGCATCGTTGGAGCATGTTCTGCTAGCATGCGAGTCTGCAAGTTTTCTTTTTCAAGATCAAAATATTTCTCAAACATTTAGCAATTTTCGCTTTCCCTGTCCTGAATTAAATTCCGAAAGGTACAAACTTTCTGGGCAAAACTTTACTTCTACTTCATTTCGAGTGATGTATGTTTTCATATTCAACAGTGAATATACATTGTTTTTCAGACAAAACCGAGAGAGAATTGATAGAAATTACTCTATTTCGTTATTTTTGCTCAACTATTATTCTTATTTTATATAGGCTTCAATGTTATTGCTGATGCTTTTATTATTGTTGTCACTGTCACAAGTCAGAAAATCAAATTAGAGTTTTCCTTTTCTGAACAGGTATGTCTGACTCTAAATCAAACTTAATTATGCTTGTTTATTTTTGTTTTCATTAAATTCTTCTTACCCTTTGGTTTAATTTTCTCTTTTGCGGGCGTTATTCAGATCACTTAATGTCATTATAAAGCTGGCATTAAATATTCAAATAAATATAATTTAAGGTTTAATATTTTACAAAATTTATTTGCATTGCAAAATAGTTAAGCATGTAAAATATTAATTTGATGATTTCTAAAATTATTACTCCCAGCGATTATAAGTGAAAGCAAAATAAAATGAAAAGTTCGATAGAATATCATTTTGCTTTCAAAACAAATTGAGAATTAATTGAATAAACTTTTATAGAGAGACAAAGGGCAGAAAAATAAGTTCGTATACAAAATACGTGGAAAAACGAAGTCCAAATCAAACTACCAAGAGTCTAAATGACACCTTTATATTCATTTAATAATAATAATAATAATAATAATAATAATAATAATAATAATAATAATAATAATAATAATAATAATA
>NC_068982.1:146223466-146224818 GCF_001194135.2 Octopus bimaculoides
AATGATAATAATAATAATAATAATAATAATAATAATAATAATAATAATAACAACAACAACAAAAATAATAATAATAACGATAATAATAACAATAATAATGATGATGATGATAATGATGATAATGATGTTGATTATGACCATGAACATGATCATGATAATGATTTCATTTATTTGTCACAAGGGTGAGGAATGAGGGAGACAATACAAAGACAAACATAAAGTGTGGGATAAAAAAAAAGTGAAAGGAAGTATACACAATAGACACTGAAAAAGAAAGGATATATGATTAGCATACAAAAGTTTGAAAATTTCGGGGAGGATGATAAAGATGTGACCTTTCTGATACAGGAAGGCCTCTAGCGATAATCGAGGAGCCCCACTGTCCGAGATTTACACAAAACTCCAGGAGCAAGTGCCCTCTCCAGTTCTTTCCGACTCACAGGTCTACACTTAGAGAGGTACCATCCACTCGTGTCATTTTCGCAACTCCGCCCGCCTTTCAATAAACTCACTCGAAGACAACACTTCCCTCTCCACTCTCAATTTTCTGTTCAATGAAACTTGAAGAATTCAATGAAAGCTCTACCAAAGGGGAATGTATCTGTCCTCGTGCTTTTCAGCTTTTCCACCATACAACCTCTTTCGTCACATCTACCAGGCAAAGAAAAACTGCTTTGTCTACCCGATTAAGGAAGGTGGCGATGCAATCATCACTACAGACTCGGCCGACAGACGGATCCGTCCCACACGTGACAATAACTGTTCAACATAACGTCACATGTCAACAATGCCAAGATGCTGAATGAATGCGTGCAGAACGGTTTCGTCACTCTACGCGCACCGCGGACAATCCCGTCTGACAGCACATCTGTGCCTGTAGGGTTTATCTCGAACATGTAACACCCCACCCAGTAGCACCGCTAGGACGAGAGCATCTGGAAATTATCCATGATAGTTCTCAACCGAAAAGCCTTCCAGAACATACTAGCCAGTTCGTTCTCGTCCACGCTACAGTTTTCCCCCAGAGAGTCTTCGAACTTCCACGCCACTAATCCTCTATAAATTTCTAAAGTCGAACATCCACCGATCCCATTGTGTCACTGATAGAAGGCTGTGAACGTTTGAGGACATTCTTGATGCCAGGCGCCCAGCCTCCGTCTTTTCTTCACCCAGGACTGCAACTCCATCAAGGAGACGAGTTGCGGAAAGACGAGCCTCACAAACGGAACCCACACCCGCTCACCGTCCTGAAATCATTGCAGGTAGCGTAACCTAAGAGTATGTCTGCGCATTAGGAGCCACGGCAGACCTAATGAGCTACTCAGAGGATGTTGGCAACAGAATGATCCCCT
>NC_068982.1:146225182-146232021 GCF_001194135.2 Octopus bimaculoides
TCGGAGGCGTCCGACACCATGACGGTGACGTCACCCACGTATGCCGACACTGACCTACCTCTTCAAGCTTTCGCAGCATTGGATCGTTTGCCAATACTTACAGAAGAAGCGACAGCGGGAAGCCCTGACGGACCGATCGTGTGATGCCAAACGGCTCCGATAGGGGGCCGTTTACTTTGACCACTGAACAGGTGCCGCTATGCATTGCAGCGATGCAGCTTCTAAAAACGGGTCCGAAACCGTGTGTTTTCAGGACGGCTTCCAAGTAGCGATAGTCGACTCTATCGAATGCATTCGATGGTCCTTATTGATCAGAGCAACGCCGAAGCCGTCTCTATGATGTATTGCATAAGGTGGAGGTTGTTGATAGGCCTGCTCGAGATTGTACACGTTTTCACTTCTCCAACAGGCTACCGAAGACAAGCGCCAGCCTTTTCACTAAGACCTTGGCCAAAATCTTAAACTCTGCGTCTAGAAGAGTTATGGGCCGAAATATTCTCTAGTACGTTCCCACTTTCGGTGGCCAATGGAACTGCAAGAATTCTTCGCAGTTTTCTTGAAGCATAAGCAATAAATAAGTGTCAACTTAGTCTGCTAGTTGTGGACAGCTGAAAATTTTCCATCATACCCAGCAAAATAAGCTGAGAATTTTCATAAAAGAAAAACATTAAAAAGAAATATGATGATGCCGATATCATTGCACACAGCTATCAAGCGGTGGGAAAAATACATTGGACAAACAATATGGGAAAAGCCTAATATTAATTTAAATTTTAGCATCGGGCAAAACCGTGGGATCAGATATAACTGGTCTTACACACTGAGTCTCCTCTATGTTTTCCCTTCTCCTTTTGAGCGAACTCTTGGGTGTCGCATTCACGTTTTCTTCTCTCTTCTTCTTTGTTTTTCCTACTGTGTACTTTTCTCCCACATTTTCTGTATTCTTTCTGCCTACTTGCGTTTGTGTCTCAACACTTTGTTCTTCTTCCTCTTCCTGCTGCTCTTGCTCTACTTCCTCTTCGTGTTTCTAGGGACACCTCGCTTTCATGTATCCCCGCACTCCGCAGTAGTCGCAGATAGGAGGTCTTTCTTCCACTATCACTCTCAGTTTTACATCCTCAGGCAATACAGTCTCTTCTGTGGTTTTATGCAAATCCAATAAACTAATTTGGACCATCACCTGGAAGCCGTATCCCCACAGTTTACCTCTGTTGTTCTTGTAACCTTGAGAATTATTGTTTCTTCCTCCGTATTGAAGATGAGGTATGGCCACCAGCTTTCAATTCTCTCTCTCTCTCTCTCTCTCTCTCTCTCTCTCTCTCTCTCTCTCTCTCTCTCTCTCTCTCTCTCTCTCTCACACACACACACACACGTGTGCGTAATTCTTTTATAAATATTTTGAACTTTCGAACTATTAGTCCAAATGACTGAAATATGTATGATAGAAGAACTTTGAAAAATAGTTTTTCCAAAACGACTTTGAAACGAAAGAATTAATTATATATGATGGCAGTCCAACGCCGAAATTACCTAATTTGCGAAGTTCCAACAAGAAATATATTCGACAATTTCAGACTAATCTATATGAAAGAGAAAATAGTTAACTGGAATTGCTAAACTAAACAAGTTATTCTGCTGGCTGTGTTTGTTATTTAATTTAGAAAAAAACTGCTTCGAGTGATAACGGTTACGATGATTTAGATAATCTACATATGGTGCACTGTACATTGCAAATATTCAGCCTCCGTACTGTAGTCAGCCACTATTAAATCATCCACTAGCTAACGAATGGTGATCGTGGTATACAATTGACATAATTTATTTATTAATTTACCCTTGTTACTAATAATTGTACGCGACAATTCACTTTCAAATAATTAAATCCTCGATTCAAGAAATCGCTCATTTCTTGGGAACATAAATTAATTTTGCAGTAAGAAGAACCTTGCTTATTAGTCTCATCCAAGTTCACTATGAATATCACAGACTTCTGTTCCGAGTAGTCATGTACAGGAAATACTATACGCTTTACACTTTCCGATGATAGTGTTCTGCACTATTACTCAAGTAAAAACTATCAAGAGTTATTGGAGGTTTCACTGTGATATGTTCGAGAGTCTTGGCTACACTTGTATGATAACTGGCGACGTTTTAGTAACTTTCTGAGAGATTTGCAAGTAACTTCTTATAAACTACTTCAACATTATCCCTGAAATTCAAGTAGCCAAACGACATTAATGTGAAAGATTTTCAAAGGAATCTATAGAGGACTGAATAGCCTACAGGTTTTTCAGTATCTATGGAGTCATGAATTACAAGTATGTAATCACTTCCTGAAATCTGTGACAAGATTTTATTTACCTGCAGGTTGATGCTTTTCCAAAGCATCACTACCATGCCAGTCGATTCGGGCTGACTGAAATAAAATTTACATAGTTTCAATATGGCATATATATTTCTACATGAAGAGATGAAAACCTAAATGAAATTCACTATTCTACATTCATCACAACAACTGACATTACAGTTACATGAAATCAACATTTATAAGATTGAATAAAGTCAAAACTAGATCAAAACATGCCGAATTGCATATACATGAAAGAGTAGAGTATTTAGCTTTACATGAAACATATTTCACATGCAACGATGTTAAGAACGCTGTTGCATGTAATATCACAACTAGATTTATTCATGGCCAGCAATTATTAATAATTGTGTTCAGGTTAATATAATGTTGAAAGTTATCTTCGCATTAATCCCGATCTTATGATTACGTGGTTGTAATACCAAATGTAAGCGGATAATTGTAAGAATAACCAATAACACTTTGAGGCAGATTACTAAGCTTCAATTTGCGAAACCCTTCCGAGTGACGCACACGTTTTATTTCAGGATTTCTCCCTTATTACTGCATGCAAAATTATGGTTATAAAAGATGTTAGGAAATCTACTTTATGTTATAATACCAAATGGATAAAAATACACCTGAATAAGTTTTACGCTGACAGCAAAATATCAAATACTTCGGCTGATGTCACGTATATTGGAAGATTAGCTACGCTTAAATATTTACATTATGAATAATCTATTCAACAACTCATTGCAAAAGTGCTGCTATTCTAATTTGAGAACCCAAGTTCTTTTGATACAATGTCGTCTGCTTTTTCAATTAAGATGCCCAGTCTCTCGGCTATCTGATGACATGATATTCAGCGATTTTGCATTATCATACCAAGAGCAAGGTCAAGATTGTCCTTGGTGGTTGCAGTTGGAGGTCTCCCTGGTCTTGGATCATCTTCCACACTCTCTCTGCCACGCTTGAATTCATTTACCCAGCGTTTGACTGTTGCATATGAAGGAGCATTGTCTGTTAAGGTTCTCACCATATCTTCATGGATTTCTGATGGAGTCATGCCTTTCAAATGAAGGTAATTTATGACAACACGATACTCAGTTTTCTCCATTTTCCTTGTAAATTCGAAGCTTGTTTATTCAAAAATCTGCATTAAGAAAATTAAAATATCAGAATCATGAAAATGAGCAAGAATACTCCGAAAAGACTGTACTTACTACAAAAATTTGTTTCAACTATATAGCAGCCTCGATTCTAAGTTAGGCTCAAAAGTTTTCAGACAATCCTCGTATATATGAATGAAACCAGTTTGATTGAAATCTGTTGGTAGTCTTGAGTTTTAAGCGTGATGCTAGTTGTCACACTCATCTACCTATCTATCTATCTATCTATCTATCTATCTATCTATCTATCTATCTATCTATCTATCTATCTATCTATCTATCTATCTATATATATATATATATATATATATATATAAAATATATAGTTTTATGATTTTAATTGAGTTTTTTACCTGTAATTTTGGATTTTGTCCCTAATATATATATATACGACGGGCTTCTTTCAGTTTCCGTCTACGAACTCTATTTGTAAGGCTTTGGTCAACTATAGTAGAAGAGAGCTGCCCAAGGCGTCACGCACTCGGAGCGAACTGGAACCATGTGGTTGGGAAGCAAGCTTCTTACCACACAACCACACCTGTACCTATGTCCAATCAAATTTTAAACATTTTCAAGTCGAGTTCATTAGTCCAGTCTAGCTGTTCTCTTACATTAACTGCACGCAATGTGCTTAATCTGATGTTCAGGCAAATGTACCCTATGCCTGCTCGACCCTAAATAGATTTTACTGTGGGGTATTGGTAAATGGAATAAATAATTTAATCATTTACTGACATAACTTTCATTCCAATAAGTTTCACTCCGATTATATACGTATTGTAGAATCAAATTTGATACATAAATACAAATTATTCGGTTTTTATCCCGAGTTTTAAAACCAACTCAAACTACGTGAATGGAAATTACTTTTGAGAAATTCATTATTGACAGCTGACATTTCATAAAAGGGAATAGTGTAAGTGCTTCTTCGCTCATAATCTATCGCTTTCATTGTTTGAATTAATATGCCCCTTGTATGAGTACATATATAACTTTTTCCGGAGTCGTTATAAAGATGTTCTAAAGATCCAAACCTCTTTAGAAGGTGATGTTGACACATTCTACTCAGTAAAATCCGTCATTTCTAAGCAAAAGCAAAACATAAATTACCAACTAATGACAAATCGACCGCATATTTAAGTTGTTACAATTAAGGTATTAGATCGATCGGCAGCGTCTAATGAGCGGAGTTTTCAATCGATAACAGGATGTATAACCTTTGTGTAAGAACAATAGGCTGAAGACTCTAAATAAAAGTTCTTGTACATTTGGACTGCAATGAATTGGAATTTTTCTAGCCTTCATGCATTAGATCCTCAGCACACCTTCCCTGTTAATGAATAATCTGAGAAAGCTAAAACTCCACTTTGCATTGAAACGAATCATATTCGATAGATTATTATATATTGTATGTGATATTGAAAACTCAGGGGATCAGGACTTCAAGTACGTCAGAGTATTCAATAACAGGGAGATTTTGCTAAGAAGTTTAGAAGTGCTAAATGAAATGCGCAAACTTATGTGTATCAAATATATTGGTTGGGAATATGGTAGAGGCACAGTTAATCACAACTAAAGACTGATTGAACTATCGTAGGGTGCATAATTAAAGGGGTTTGTCAATAAAAATTCGACAAACATAATCAAGAAATCATGCAAGTGACTCTGTGTATGTGTTTTTGACTGTATGTCACACAGATTCTGCCTGAGATATCCGTTAGCTGTAGACATAGCAATGGAGTATTCACCTTCCATCCGCTAATTCTGTTTTATATATATATCATATTCATATAAGTATATATATGTATATATTGAAGGGGAACTGGTAAACAACTAACAGAGCAAAATTCATCTGGAATGCAATATAACTGGATAACAAATAAACCGGCCAGTTCAAATCGATGATTGTTCAAGTTAAACATTTTTTCCAATAATGAATCTCAGAATTGTACAACTAGGTAATAGTATACGTGTTTATGAAAAAGCTTGACCTACTACCAGCAAAATATCTGAGATATTGTGTCAAACGTACAATCATTGATCATGTTTAGCACCACGTCAATGGGATGCTCAACCACCAACATTAATTCTAGAAGTAAGCAGTCCAGCTGACCGAAAAACTGGAATACTTGTCATCAAAGCCAACATATGATTGTAGAAGGCTATGGATGAGAATGTGCGATGGTACAATTTACCTGACAATATTGGTTTGTTTACAATTTCAACAGCATTCAGGAATAAGTTTGCTTAGATCAGGGAAGAATTAAGGATAATTTACAATATGAATTATTTATGTTGTAGACTACAGAGGGGTTTCAGTGTACATTGGCGATAATAACCATAACAATATACACAGATGGATGAAATACAATAAGGACATTGGTAGGCATTGAACTCCGAACTAAAGGTCGATGAGATAACTGGGTTTCGTTGTGGACATGTTTAATGTATTATATTCATATTATATGCAATAATTAAAACAAAGATGCATGATAGATATGAAACATCTCATTTTATCTGCGTTTCTTAAAAATGAACATCATTCAATTTATATTCATATTGGAAATATTTATAAGCTATCTAGAAACGTTTTCTGTATTAAATTCAGTTGGATGTAAAGAAACTTAAGTCGCATTTAAAGTGTTGTCAACGGCAAATGTATAAGAAAAGAGCTTATAGATTAACGTAACAGTGTTTGCAAATAGCTAGAAAACAGTGAAGCTTTACATATAGATTGACAAAAAAAATAATAAATAATAATAATAATAATGATAACAATACTAATAATAATAATAATAATAATAATAATAATAATAATAATAATAATAATAGTAATAAAGGAAAAATACAAACATGGAGTCTGTACGTCATATTTACGCAATAGATTTAGAATATTAATATAAACATTTCTTAAGATTTAAGAAATTCGACTCCTTATCATTTCTAAATATAATATTAAATGCTAAATTAACTTTCTTAAATGTTACTTCATATTTAAGGGGTCATTCCAAAATGTAATTTCACTTTTTTTCAAGTAATTCAAATATTTCGAAACAAAAATGAATAATTTTAAATGCAAGAAAAATTCATTGTTGCGCATTGCACTCATTATTATTCTTATGGAGGGAGGACTATCATTGTGGTAATAATAATGATGTCGATAATGAAAAAGTTATATATGCATAGTTTAAAGAACGTAACTTGCCACTAACTTATCCAATATATATATATATATATATATATATATAATGTATGTGTGTATGTATGTATATTTGTATATATATGTATATATAAATGTATATATATATATATATGTATAT
>NC_068982.1:146232916-146235437 GCF_001194135.2 Octopus bimaculoides
TGTGTGTGTGTGTGTGTGTGTGTGTGTGTTTGTGTGTGTGCGTGCGCGTGTGTGTATGTATATATATATATATATATATATCATTCAGAAGAGTTTGATTCGGAATACATACTACACCAAGTTTTGAAAGCTCTTAAATAGGCTTGTCTCACTCGGATATTGAGGGAGAGATTATAGTTATTGAATCTTGTCCATTTGTTTGCCCATTTGAGCGCTTTGATGTTATTCTGCCTCATATACGACTGGTCCTTGTTGGTGTTGACGTTAAGAGGACATGTAGTGTTACCTTGATACGAGCATCCTAGCTCTGTTTCATGTGTGTTCTTGCTTACGTACATCACCTTTACAGTATGTTCACAGATAAAGGAAGCTTTTCAGGTGCATCTGGTGAATATTTTACTGAATCTATTAGTATGGAGAAAGAGTATAACCACTAATCTAAGAAATATCTTTCCAAAACAAGTATTTACGCTTAAGAAGACGTGCGTATAAAATACTGCACCTTCTGATGGCGCTTTTGTTTGGAGGATTTTGAACCTGGCATGTAACTAATCTTATACTTGCAAACTCTGGTATACAGAGCCTTATCTTAGTACGGGCCAAACACGTTAAAGATGTATTTACTTGACGATAGCTTGGACTCCTTTTACCATGTTCCTGAACATTATATCTAGATAATGGTTTCTGTCTCCCTTTACCATGTTACTCCTTTACCATTATATCTTCTGAAATCCTTTACCATGTTTGTGAACCTTATATCTGGACAAAAGGAAGCTGTCTTATTGCATCTCAGCCTCTCTTCCATCTTGTTAATGGGCCTATAGGTATTGGATTCAAAGTTCCAATTCACATCAAGGTAATCCACCGTCCTCAGGTTGGTTTCTGTTGTGACCATGTCGGGGTCTCACCACGGTCACAACAATGGCTGTTTGCCTCTTTCAATGATGTCAAAGTGTTGTCTCTGTAGAGGTTACAGTTTTTAGAGGGGCTTTTCTTATTACTTTAGGACGTAAAAACCAACACGGTTACACATATAAGCATTGTCAAATACGCCCATTCTTTCACCGAAGGACCCAGTCCGATCACTTGTTGAGAATGGGAATGCTTCTGGCGTGCAGGATAATCCGCATTTCTTCATTTCTAATATCAGCATAGACACTAGCGAAATCCTGTGCTATATACAGAAGCTCTTTCAAGAGGGACGCGTAAAAATCTGATATATGAAATTAGGTAAATCTTGTTCTGTACTTGCCACTATTGGATTTAAGTCATGTTATGATCTCACTGGTGCTGCGCCAGAGAACGAGGCCTCCTAAGATCGTAATTAATTTTCCCGATCAGCAGCATGATGTCGGACAAAACACGAGTGTAGCAACACGTGTCCCTTAACAGCCACTGTAACACGGAATCAGTCGTCGTATATGAGGCTGGTAACATCAAAGTGCCCTTGCTCAGTTCGCTTTCAAAGGGCTCGTTTTGTCATTTTTTTCGCACACAAATAAACCAGTTGTAATTTTTTCGCCTCCAGTAATGGAGAACAGTCGGCATGTATTTCCCTACTTGTCATTTTTGAAGAGAAGCTAGTATTATTTATCCGTGTTCTCATGTAACATTCAGTTTTAGTACCCAGTGCAAAAGAGATTGTTAAGATCACTTGGAATCTATCTATCTATCTATCTATCTATCTATCTATATATCTATCTATCCATGTACTGTTACTGGTTCGGGTTCTCTTGATCTCTGAGGACATCGTACTGAAGCCTGGTAGAACAGTTCAATCATTGAAGAGTTGATTCTTGAGAGCAAACGTATCTGCCTCGCAAGAAAACTGGTCCACGATATGTTGCATGTCCTCAATGTTGCTGGTCACGAGCGCTGAATCATCTGAGTGGAGCACCTCCCTGACACACATTTCCCTGATTTTGATGGAGGCATGAAGACGGGCCAAGCTGAAGAGTTTTCCATCTGTTCTGGGATTTTTAATCTGTGCGGATGAAAACTGGAGATTAACCCTCATGGTGTCTAGTACAGTTGCGATGAAAAGAGAGCAGAGAGCAAAGAGAGAAGTAAGCACGCACACCTACTGCACACCATGGTTGACAACAATAACTTCTCCGACAACTGAAACTAGAATTTTCATTCCAGTGTAGAACAGCTTCATGTTGTTAAGAAGCATCTTCGGTTATCCATAAGTCCCTAACACATTCCAAAGAGTTCCTCAACCCATTGTGCCGAATGCCTTGGAAAAGCCCACAACCACCACGTAGAAAAGGTGGTGTTAATCCGCAGTTTTCTCATGTATCTGTCGGAGTGTGAAGTTCATGTATGTAGTTGATCACTCTGTCCTGAACCCACATGGACGCTCTGAGATGACAATGATGATGATGAACCTCATCGTTATCATCATCATCGTCGTTATCGTCATCGTCATCGTCGTCGTCGTCGTCGTCACCACCACCACCAAAACCACCACCACCACCATCACCACCACCACGACCACCACGACCACCACGACCACCAC
>NC_068982.1:146235458-146239482 GCF_001194135.2 Octopus bimaculoides
ACCACCACCACCACCACTATTATGCAGTGCGTTTCTAATAAACAATAACACTTTTGAAATTGAAAAAGACCAAACTATTGAAATCATATAGATTAACAATTAAATAAAACATAAAATACCCATAAAGTATGCTATAAGATAAGAATAAATTAATCACCAGTGAACCTAGCCTATAAAATAAACATGAAATCCCACAATCGGAAGTCAATAATACAACAGAAACAACCACATATTCAATACGTGATTCTTGAAAACACGACGTAAATGCTACACAACCCACTGTCCAAGAAACAACGTCTTATATCAAATCAAAAGCAAAAGCAATGAGAATTAAAACTAAAATTTATTATGATGAATATAGAAATTTCCATGGAAACTTTCAACCAAAAAGAGATACGCAAACCTCATGCGCTTAATGGGCAACGAAAAATAGAATACGTTTCACGCACCATAACATATCAAAGAGGGTGCTGTGATGACGATATAAGAGAAACAATAGATAAAACACATGAATCAATGTTGAATACCTGCCAAAGCAACAAATGAAAGATAAGATCCACAAGAGATTAAATCAATAAAACAAAGCCTTGTAGTTGATACTATACATGGAAAAATATGAACATCAGAGGCGTCTATGATTAATTTTAATCAGTTGAATTGATTGTATGATGGGAAACCGGGCTCGATCCTAAGACTCTGGTTTTCTAGAAAAAAACTTGAGAACAATAAGAACTATGGAAGTATGATATGCTACATAACATTCAAACAGAAATATAGAAATTTTACCTCTTCGTAGAGCACTGAACAGCAAAGATGCAGCAGAAGAATTTAAAAAATAAGACGACACATAACGAAAAGAGTCAAAGATTTTTTGAGTGATGAAGGGGTTGATCTCATGGACTGGCCACCTCAAAGTCTTGTTCTCAGCGCTATAGAAAACGTTTGGAAGATTATTAGAGATGAAGCGCGAAGGAGAAATCTAAAGAACCAAAATGAACTCTGGGAATTATTGAAAAACGAATGGAACAATATTACTCCATCATTTTACAAGAAATTAATTCAGTCCCGTGGTAGCAGATGTCAGGAGGTCATTAATAGTTAAGGGATGTTCACAAAATATTAATACTAATGGTTTTATTTTTGTTCTTGTTCAATTTTTCATTGTTTATCTAAGTGATCCTTAATTTTTGGACGTTGCAGTTTGGAAGGTTATTTGTTTATTCCCCTATAACTTACGAAATAGTTATTCCAGTCACTTGCAAATTTCACTGAAGATAGATATTAAATATATCTAGATATGTGTAAAATACCTAGTCTCAAAGTGTTGTTAATCTTCTATAATAAATGGCCGCTTCTGTATATAGAAACTAAAGTTCAGGATATCATTTCTTAACGAGGTTACATATCATTTTCATATTATCCTTTGACTGATTCAATTATGAGACTGCGACCATTATTTGGTAATGTTCTCAAAGATTTTAGTCGATTATATCTATAAACACGAACAGTTTTGACCCGAGTACATGAAATTGCATGATAGAATCGTTGAATATAAATTTGTGAAAAAACGATTTAACAAATGAATAAAATATAATGAAATGGATGGGGAGAAAGAATGTTACAATGAGTAAAGTTCTATTTACATATAGAATTAGGGACGTGACCCGAAGCACACAAAGAATATATGCATTAAGTTAAAAGCCAAGGCAAGGGTGAACTTTATCAGTGCTACAAAATTAATAAAGAAGAACGGAAAGACATATTGTATATGAAACATGCGAAAACAAACCTATATAGACGAAAACGTAAACAGAATAAAGTAGAAAATTATTCAGGATAATGCCAAGATTATGTTAATGAAAAATAAAATCATAAATGAAAAAGGTTTATATCATGAAATATATCATTAACAAATATAGTTCCGCATAAAGAATGCATTGTTAACAGAAGAGCAGTTGATAGTGTTCTCAACTTCCAGGAACTAGCTGCAACATGCTAAATATTATATAATGACATGACAATGAATATTCATGTTAATTTATATTCTAAGTTTAAATTTATCATATTTAAATTAAGACCAAACACAGAGATACGTTCACCAAACATCTCAGCCAAAGCAAGCTTATATGAAGTGGACAGAAAAATCAATAATCGAAATCAGTTATAAAATTTCCAAATATACTGTAAACTGTAAACTTGCAGTAATAAAAAAATAATGATACGTTATGTCCACAAGAAGACCAGACTAACTGTGTCTAACCTTGTAGAAAAGATATATGAAATCTCTTGGTACGAAAGAAAGAGAACGTTGGTGTAAGCACACAGTGCATTCAACTACAGAAATAAATGAAGGTGAATGTATATCCTACGGTCCGTACATTAACCAACCGGAATATATTCTGACATGCCATGAAGCTAAAACAATATTGGTGTATGATTTATATCGCTCAGTGGAATAAATATTACTTCGTGCACTACCAATCACATTTTCTCTTTCTTTCAATACCCATTACAGAGTTTAGCCGATGCATCTCGTAAATTACCAAAGCATTTGCAGATAATATCCTGATGCTTAATTTAAAATGTACACAGTATGCCATCAACATATAAATTAGAGATTTGTATTGATGAATTTAATTACTACCTTGACCAAGCAAAATATATTTACATTTTAGATAAAACTAAAAATTATCAGTCACTGAGTTAGACTTACCTATTTTTGTCAAAGAGGGAACAACATCAAACATTTTCCCCTGAAGTTAAAGGGTTGTCAATGGTATTTCAATCGCATAGAATGTAGCAATATAACTGAAAGCATATCACTCGCAGCTGTCATACTACTGCCAAATAAAACAAAAATTAATGCTCGTCTCTGTTGCATATAATGAACAATTAAATTTAGTTAAACTATATTTCTTTGTCTCCTTCTCCCCTATCTTGAGCGTAATTATGATTCTGATACTTATTCGTATTACTCCAAATCTCTAGTTTAGTGTAATGTAAAATGAATGGTGCCGTATAAATCTCTGCAAAATATTTGAATAAAAATAAATGATTCCAATAGATTTTTCCAACTTCACCAAGCCTTCCTCTTTTCATTCTCAATTCAAGTGCCGATCTTCACCCCTTTTCCCTCTTTCGAGATTATCTTTCATCGATTTTCTATATAAGTAGAATTACGTATAATTTTATATACTTGATTACATATAACCCTATTCTGTACCTCTCTTGTGTGTGTGCTCGTCAAAGAGGCTGCAAATATATTTGTCTACGATACTGATCAATTTTCGATTACTATTCCTCTAGAATTTCATTTGATCATCTTAAACTCAATATCAAATCTCGTAATTTAATTCCGCCACCGCTGCCATCACTTTTCGTCTCTTCTTATCTTCACTAACCTCCACGTTAGATTCTTCGATCCTCATGCCAATTAGATTTATCAAAACTATTCCTTGGACTTATATAATGTCAACATTTTGACAGAAAACATTCGCCAGGGTCCTAAGTTTCTAGATTTTATGCAGGCGTAGAAGGCATAAGTGTAGAAAAGAGAGCATAGTGGACATTTTCAGATATGGTGCTGGACACCTCAGATTACCAGCAAATATTCGCAAGACATTTTGTTAATTAGAGTAGCATAGAACTTTTTATACACAGGAATTGTGTAGTAGCTAATACGAGATCGAGGATAATATCCCCAGAAACACGATCTCATCATTCATCTGAGTGACATGTATTGCTTTGATACGCCGAATGTGCCAACATAGACAATGGCAATTATTGAAATGGAAGTTCAGTTAAGTTATGATACGTTTATAGTGAGCTAGTTACTGGAAGATGAAACTAAAGTTTAACATGCGGGATGCTTTTCCTGTAGGAGTAAGTGGTCTAGCACACCAGTGAATTAAGTAGGAATGAAATATAGGTTCATCTTTTATTTATATATATATATATATATATATATATATATGTGTGTGTGTGTGTGTGTGTGTGTGTGTATGAATGTATGTATGTATGTATG
>NC_068982.1:146239492-146243972 GCF_001194135.2 Octopus bimaculoides
ATCAAGTAGAAAATATTTTAATGGGGAAACATACGTGGTGGATATAAATAGAGAAAGGGATAAGATGAAAAAAAAACAGACGATTTGTTTCACAAGATTTAAAATTATATTAGGGTCATAGAGATATAAGATTTTGTACAAAATAAAGTTTTGCTCTTTCAACATTATCCAAGTAAGGACCGGTTTCGCATTGCTCATCAAACTCAGAGTTGAAAGAGATAAATTGCTAGGGGGCGAAAAATATTACTAGGGGAGATAATTGTTCACTCATATATTTTGCAGTAAAGGGGAGGTAAATCTGTAATTATAAGTTTTTTTTTTTTTTTGGTTCCTCTGCTTTATTCTGGTTTACATCTTTCATTAGATGGAGTAAGTCTTTTATTTTTAATATTGTTTCATATTTAATTCTGGATTATATTTTGGTATAAATAAGGCTTCTTTATTCAGTCTTACTTGTATTGATGTCCAGATGGCAGGGTGATAAAATGAGAAAATTTCGAATTGTGGTTGTAATCGTTCTGCACGTTCGTCAATATGTTGCCTGAGGGATATTTAGCGATAACGTGGGGAGGAAATTTGTTGTCTGTGGACAGTACATCTCTTCCAGATCGAATATCCTGTTGAGCGAATATAATTTCGATAGCAGCCCGAGCATCTATTTACGTAAATGATGCTTTTGGAGGCGCAAATAAAGTTAGGTTTCATCATGAATATTTTTCCTTGCTTGAAATGGAATTCCGATCCTTCCATGTTCCGCAATTAGGGCGACCACACTTTACGACTCTGGCGTCCGTTGTTCTAGAGAATAGTTTGGCATTAGTGAGTATTTTCTTCAATGTTTTAGCCTGTTTACTGCTCTTAATAATTTCATGGTCATGTAGATTCTTTTTTAAGTTTGGGCTCCCTATGGACTATTCAAAGATAAGCTCTTCGGTCTTAGTTCCCTGGTCGTTGTTTCGGATACTATGGTTCAAATCCTTCTTACAAGGTTGATGGGGATAGTCGTTTTGATATGTCTCGGGTGACATGAACTAAATAATAGATATTGTTTAGCGTCTGTGGTATTGTAAACATGTCTGTTTCTATTTTTGTTTATTTTTTAATCAGTATGTCTAGGAATGGGAGTTCTTCGTGGTTGTGTTCCATTGTGAATTGTATGTTGGTGTTAATGTTATTGAGAAGTCTTTTGAACTCCAGGAGCTTATCTATGTTTTCATTCCAGAGGATGAGTCAGGTGTCCAAAAATCTTTTTCGATTTTCTTTTATGCATTGGGAGAGAGGGTTTCCAAATATTGAAAATGACTCCTGATATATTGTTATTTCTAAACAGACCATTGTTAGATTGGCAGTGGTTGGTTACCATTGCAATTCCAGATTTTTAGCGATGAACAGTGGTGTCAAACATGAAATAAATAATTATCTCCTCTAGCAATATTTATTCCCCACCCTAGCAATTTATCTCTTTTAACTCTCAGTTTGATGAGCAATGCGAAACCGGTCCTTCAATTATGTTGAAAGAACAAAACCTTATTTTGTACAAAATTTTATATCTTTATTATCATGGCTCTAATTATACTCTTAAATCCTGTAAAACAAATCTTCTATGTGTTTGCATCTTATCTCTCTCTCTCTCTCTCTCTCTCTCTCTCTCTCTCTCTCTCTCTCTCTCTCTCTCTCTCTCTCTCTCTCTCTCTCTCTCTCTCTCTCTCTCTCTCTCTCTGTGTATATATATATTTACTATGTCTTGTCGATTAGACTGGATCGTTCTGTCGGTAGGTATTGTCTAAGTCATGAAGTTCCACATTTTACCAATTTCTATTTCAAGATCTTTATACTTTCAATATAATGCCTAGCCCATTCGCATCTCTCTCTGTCAGTTTGAACAGTGAAGTTCCAGAGGAGTAAGATGTGATCATTTTCAAGCACTGGAGGTCCAGGAGTTTGCAAATTACCCACTGAATATTCTGTGCTGCTCTATCATGCCTATTGAAATACTCTGTAAGCGAAAGAAGACTGCACATGGAGACAACATGATCAATGGTTTCATTTTGTTGTTTACATACACGACATGTTGGGCTACTGCCCTTCTTTAATATGTTGTCCTGGGAGTTCCTTGTAGGTAGGCATTGCTCTTGGGCTGCTATGGGAAACCCTTTTGTTTCTGATTTTAAACCTGAAGTCACTGACCATTGATGGGTAAGGGCGTTGTCAACATCGGCATTATTTGCTGTCTTTGGGTATTTGCCATTGAGAGATTTTTCTTGACATTCATCAGTAAGAATATCTAAGGCAGCAGTTTTAGCACGGGTTTTCATACGCTTGGTTTTTTCATACGCTTGGTTTTTTCATACGCTTGGTTTTTTCATACGCTTGGCTTTTGCTGTGTATTTATAACCTTCTTTTGGGTCAAGTTCCTTGATGGTAGCGTCGCTATCTGATTTAATGGAAGATGTTTGTCTGAGACTGCCTCTTACAAAAGTTGGTTTAGCACACTATTCAAGGCCAAAATCCATCCCGTTGTCATTGCTAAACTCTTTACCAATTGTTAACAATCTTTCTAGCTCTCAGTCATTTCTAACTAACAGCTTCTGATCGTCCATATAAAACAGATGATTTTGCTGGCAGAATCGTTAGCACGCCGGACGAAATGCATACTGGTATTTCGCAGGTCGCTATGTACTGAGTTCAAATTCCAGAGAGGTTGACTTTGCCTTATATACTTTCGGGTTCGATAAATTAAGTACCAGTTACGCACTGGGGTCGTTGTAATCGACTAGTCTGCTACCTCAATTTATCTGGCCTTGTGCCTACAGTAAAAAGGATTATTATCATTATTGTTGTTGTTAGAGATTTTTACCTTTCAGATTTCTTCATTTCGCTCAGTTTGAGCCGGTAGATTAAGAAATCTCTGGGTTTTTTTTCCTTATAACAATATTTTTAGCTTTAAGATTTCTTCATATTCAGGTTTTAAGTCATTTTACGCAGTTACTTGGCTTGACACATTTGGAAATCTCTATAGATTATTCACTGAGTTTATATACATTTGGCTTATTATCTTCGTTTTTTTAGTTATATTTTATGTTTACTAATATTTTTGCCTTTATTATTATTATCATTATTATTATTATTATTATTATTATTATTATTATTATTATTATTATTATTATTATTATTATTATTATTATTATTATTGTTATAGTTATTAGTTATAATATTCCTTGTTTTGCTTCAGATTATATTTATTTTCTGCATCATCACCATTAAATTCATCGTCATCAGCAGGAGCAGCAATTGCATGATGATGATGATGATGAAGATGATCATGATGATGATGAAGATGATGATGATGATGATGATGATACTGAGGATGATGATGATGATGATGATGATGGTGATGATAATGATGATGATGATGATCATGATCATCATGATCATCATCATCATCATCATCATCATCATCATTATCATCACCATAACATTCATCAGCATCACTATTATGATCATCGTCATCATCATTATCATCATCATCATCATCATCATCATCATCATCACATTATTATTATTATCATTATTATTATTATTATTATTATTATTATTATTATTATTATTATTGCTGTTGTTGTTGTTGTTGTTGTTGTTGTTGTTGTTATAATTGTGTAGTTGTTGGAGTTAATATTTTTTTACTGTGGTGGTATTTGTTGTTATAAATGTAGCATTTATTTATTGTTTCCTTTGTTGGCAGTTCTGTATTTGCCCCTGGAGATATAGGAATGTCTAGGCCTACGTAAGACGCTTAACAAAGTAAGCATTTTGTGACTTGGAGGATTTGGAGAGCTACGCAAATTTGATTGGCGTTTTTTGTAAGATCGAAATACGCTTCTGGTCTAACACTGTATATTAGCTGGTAAAAATAAAAGCAAAATAAAATAAAAGAGTACATGAAATTTCACCTTATATTATTGTATATTATTTTATATTACTGCATGTTCACTTCTTTAGTTATGATGCATAAATAATAATAAGGACAGGAATATATACCATCAAGACAAGTATTAATATTTAAATATATATGCCCACGCATATATTTACAGTCTCTATATAGATACACTCACTAATGTCGATATGTACATATATGCATATATATATATGTATATATATGGGAGAATATACAAATAATAACAACAGACGAGGACAGGTGGTGTAAATAACAAAAGTATATATTAGTATGACGCTCGGGAATACGGAAAGTCTTTGACGTTTCGAGCTACGCTCTTCAACAGAAAGAATACGGAGACAAGGAGAAAAACACGGAGAAAAAAAATTGAATAGTGTTCAGTCAACCGGAGTAAGCACATGAAATGTGCAACAAGGTGGAAAAAAGAGTACTCAAATACCAGAGGTAGAGTAATATGCTTTATTTAAAAGCAGCAGAAATATAACAAAAAAACCGTTACTCTGAGTTTCACGTTCCCGTTCATCG
>NC_068982.1:146252465-146254965 GCF_001194135.2 Octopus bimaculoides
TTATTATTATTATTATTATTATTATTATTATTATTATTATTATTATTATTATTATTATTATTATTATTATTATTATTATTATTATTGTTATTATTATTATTATTATTGTTATTATTATTATTATTTTAACTACTACTACTAAAATTATTATTTATTACTTTTTTTTAAAACTTTTTATCTGCATGTTTGTTACAATCACTTGTCGAGATACACACACCGTCTTGGGTGAGCGATGGATAAGAGATGTTATAGCATGATGGAAAGGTTGGAGAGGGGTAGTGGCAGTAGCAGTAATGAAATATATTCATGTAGTGCCGCAGAGACATTTAAATAGGAAGAATTTTTCTAAGGATGTGGGTAGCACTTGGATTTCTCTGAGATGTGGTAGAATGCTGTTGTACTTGATTTTGTTTGAGACATGTTTCTCCTGGGATTTTATTTAGATGTTTCTGACATCCCTTTTTATCATACCTTGGGCACCCACAATAACAAGAACAGTTCTCATTTTACGATGCCAGATCCTTTGTCTTTCAATTATCAGGTCCTTATATTTAATCAATATGTCAAGTTCCTATACAGATATATTTTTATCAGTGGGAACACTTACATCTATTAGTCTACAAGTGTTTTCTTCCCGGTTCTTAATAATTACGTCTGATCGATTAGCCTGACTCGTTCTGTCACTATTGACTGGAAGATCCTAGAGGATAGTGACATTTTAACATTCAATGACTGGCTCAGGATGATGTTCATGCCAGTAAGCAGGAGTGCTGATTTTGTAGTGTTTAGATATTCTCCTATGTAAATGCCTTCCTAAACTTTCGGGGCGGTTTTTGTATTTGTTTGGTATCAACAGAGGACATCCCGAGACGAGATGGCCTATTGTTTCATCAAATGTGTCGCGAAATCTGCGTTTAGGGTCAGAACCATATAATAACAATAATAATAATAATAATAATAATAATAATAATAATAATAATTAATAATAATAATAATAAAATGCCCTGATGCAGTACCAGCAGTAGCTCTCATGGCTTCTAATCTTAATTGATTGGGAGTGTTATCATGTACATTGTTTTGTCTTGGTGTAAAAGGTAGGCTACATCAAATATTCTGCTTAATACCACAGATTTGCTTGTCAGTTGTTTGACCTTAACCTGTTGAGCATGTCCCTTAGTGGCTGACGATATGTGCATCTCTGATCACGAGCAGAAGTAGTGGGGGATTATCATGGCCATGTGTTGAGAGGAATTCTTTGGCGTTTGAATAATTCACCATTGGAAACATTAGTGTTTTGCTCAACATCCTTAAACAAACCTTATTCAGGGACCATTTGAGCGGGATGGGCTACTCGACTTGAAGAAAATTCTAACTGGGCCCCACCTGCAAGGCCATGCGCTGTTTATCTTGATATGAGATCACCATATTGTGCACATATGGTTGTGATGCATGTGCCTGGTGTACCCTTATCAGACGGGTAGTCATGAAGGGTATAATGGGCTTCGTATATTTTACCCCAGTGTCACTTTGATGGCATGCACTGCTCTCTCACTCAATAATAATAATAATAATAATAATAATAATAATAATAATAATAATAATAATAATAATAATAATAATAATAATAATAATAATAATAATAATAATAATAATAATAATAAGAAGAAGAAGAAGAAGAAGAAGAAGAAGAAGAAGAAGAAGAAGAAGAAGAAGAAGAAGAAGAAGAAGAAGAAGAAGAAGAAGAAGAAGAAGAAATCGAGCTGGAAGAAATGTTAGCGTGCGGTGCAAAATGATTAACAACATTTCGTTCCTCCTGACATTGTGTGTTCAAATTCCACCGAGGTCGACTTTTATCCTTTCAGGATCGATCAAATTACTACCAATCAATCACTGACGTCGATGAAATTGACTAACACCCTACCCAAAAATTTCAGACACTGTTCCTAAAGTACAAAAGGATTGTTATTATTATTAACATTATTAAAAATGTGTACGAAGAACTCAGATACAAGTAGTCCTATTGGATTCCATTCACAATCACCAGATTTCAATTCAGTTGGGTTTTATGATTCATTTCGTGGTAATTTGTACGGATACATTTCTTCTGCCATTAGCGCTGAAAGTGTTAAGCACAATTTACTTTAAGAATTATTCAAAATATCCCCATATATATGTATATGAGTGTGTATGTGTGTATGTGTGTATATATATTGGTATGTATGTATTATGTATGCATATATGTATATATTGATATACATATGCACATATGCTTATATACACATTAGCGTAACTGATGGAGGAATGCTGAAAGCGTTGGGAAGGAAGAGTTACCGGAGTTACTGACCTATGTAAGAAAAGATATAGCAAATTTGAGGGAATAGTCATTACTAAGTAAATAATCTAGTCTAGCGATCAGCTGTCATATTGGCAGCTTGCTCTCTACCATGATTATTAATTAAATAGTAATTATTGAAAGCGTGCAAATTTCCATGATCGCATC
>NC_068982.1:146260452-146262714 GCF_001194135.2 Octopus bimaculoides
ATATATATATATATATATATATATATATATATACATGCGTATGTGCGTATGAATATGCTTGCATATATATATATATACATACATTTATATGCCTATATATATATGCATATGTGTGTGTATATATATATATGCATATGTGTCTGCATATATATATATATGTGTGTATGTGTGTGTGCGTATGTATGTGTGTGTGTGTGAGTGTGTGTGTGTATGTGTGTGTGTGTGTGTGTGTGTGTGTGTATACGCATATATACTATTTGTCTGTATATAACCAACAGTATTAAAGAAAATCCATTTCGATGAAACGAAAGGGAAAAAGTTCTTCATTTAAATGTAATAATAGAAAACGCATATTTTTGATAAGATAATTATTTCATTATTGAAAGCATAGGGGGAAAATCTAATCAGCTGCTTCATTTTGAAAACGTTATTGTTTGGTAATTTCATAATAAAAATTCAATAGAATATTGTTATATAAAGTTTGGTTTTAAAATAAATGAATGCTTTCGTCATTTTATTACCCTATATCGAGTATCAAAATAACTCACGTAGAAAGATCAGTTCGATTTCTGGATTAAAATCGTTGAAAAGTCGATTGTGATTTTTAGATTATATAAATCGACCATAAATCTATCTTATGCCAATTTATTTTGCATACGAAACATATATATCTCACAATTCTGTATGTAACTCTTTGCCTTAGATATATATTATTCGTCATAATGGAAATCTTACCTGCGAAGTATATTCAGATAACCTCAATATAGAATTCTTTGAATATAATTCTAGTTTGAAACAACTTTCTAAAGCTACTATAGTGAGAAATGATGTGACAATATGTCATGATAACCCTTATCTCAATTTCTTCTCCCCGATCAATATTTGTTTCATTCACTTACTTTGATTTAACATTTTATTGAACTTCTACATTAAACGCAGATTTTGCTTGAGTGAATATAGATAAGAAGGTAAAGACGTATAGTAAGTGTCTTGTAGAAACGTAGTCATTAATGAATTTTATGCTTAATTTCTCGGCAGAATTGAATTGTTATAGGATCCTCAATAAATCAAAATTACAATCGCATTGTTCGGAAATGATACAATACATTTAAATGCCGTTCTATTTTTGTTTTCTTTTCAATGGTTGACATAATAAATAAAAGAGTGTAAAACTGTTTTATTTCATTGAATACGTCAATAGTGTCCATGATATTAGACCATTCATGATCTGCCTAAATCAGTAAGGAGATAATTAATATGCTATTATATATAACTCTTTAATTTCCTGAAATAAAAGTTGCACTTTTATTATTATTTCTTTTAAAAAAATATGGTATCGAGAAACGATACACTTAAATAACATTCTTAGGCAATATAATAGTGTAGCGTAAAATAATAAAAATATGAAACGTAGCAGTTTTATAAAAAGTATAGTTAACTTCAGTGATGCAGAATAAAAATAGAAAAGATATTACAAATAAAGGGATTGGAATTATATTACTCTGGGGTTATAAGCCTTGGACTTTTAAGCATTTTCGGCAAATAAATATATTTGAAGAAACGACAAAACTTAACCATAAAAAGAATAACTACTCCATGCTGTAAAGTTATGAACCTACATTTTGAGAAGTAAGGTAAAACAAAATGTGAAACGCAATATTTAAAGTAAAACTTATGATTAGTTGCGGTTGTAGTTTGTGATCAACAAGTTATTCTACATTTTCTTTGCGATTTTGCTCAAATTATTTGCACAATGACAATAAATAAAGCATAATTCCATGTTCAGACTTAAATCCCTCCGGAATCTATTGTCTTTTATGATTTTTATGATTAATTCTTGGTTTTGGTGCAGCCGCGCAGTGAAATGGTATCTATAAACTTGCGTGTTTGAGAAAAAAAAAAAACATTATTTACTTAAATTTCGGTTGAACACATACAGGCTAATTTAATCTTACTAATAACAGTTACATGGTTCAAAGTAAATTCCTTTTAGATTCAAATGTGAATTTGAAGATGGTGATTTCAGTTGAAGGTTCACTCATTTATTAACGTAACAAAAATAATATTTTCATCATGAGTTTTTAACGTGGCTTTAGCGTCATTTGGTGCTTATTTTCAGCGCGTGGAGAGGCTTGTTTGTAATCTCTTGTTATAATTATGTGTATAATTATTAATATAATATTTAGAAAATTTACCTATCAGGTTTTTATTTTCGTGCTGACCACCTGGTAAAATCATGAATGAAAATATTATCCTTCATTA
>NC_068982.1:146262851-146264620 GCF_001194135.2 Octopus bimaculoides
ACACACACACACACACACACACACACACACACACACACACACACACACACACACACATGCACACACACACAGACACACATATATAAACATACGTGTTTACATGTGGCGTCAGTGTTCTGCGATCATTGGCATGAATTTAGAAAGAGACTTATAGTTCATTAAGGTAAAGCTACATTTGAAAACGAATTTGTATGAATAAGTTTGTGAACTTTTATCACATCCACGTAATCCACGGTTAGCATCAAGAAACGCTTCAATATGGAATCGAAAGCATCGACATGTGTAAATAATATGATCATTATCAATTTTGGGCATAATGATCACATGATCTTTATCAATTTTGAACACAATGGTCATATGATCTTTGTCAATTTTGGGCATAATGAATATGGAAGACTTGGGCATATGGAAGACTTGAGAGATTCAGTTGTGTTCTGGGGGTGTTGATTGACATCTTTCTCGACGATTACATGCTATACGTGATAGACAAAATAATAACCCTTTCTTTAATAAATACCAGTTTGACATTAATCAGTAGACATAAAAAAACATTACAATTTCTTGACTCCTATAAGTTATTGCCCTGTGCGCGTAAGAGATAGCAGGGTATTGTAATCATTAATCTTTGTTTGTTTTTCAGTGTGTTTGCAAAATTACTGTGAAACGGCCGAACAGATTTTTTCCAAATTTCGCAGAAATACTCATTGGGAGATTTGTTGGAAATGATGAAAATTTGGTTTGATTATCTTCAAACATACATAAATACATACATAGATATGCAACTCAGTGTGTGCGTGTTAGTGCGAGTGCGCATGCCTACAATGATTGATTCGAGGGTTTCTTTTATTTACAAGTTGATTTCTTAATTTCACCGGAGTATAAATACCTATAATAATGATACTTAACAAAAAAAACAAAAAAAATCTGCGCGCAGGGTATGCATCACCCATCCGATGCCTTTTTCTTTTTCGTTGTTTCTGTAACTCTTTATACCGTTGGTCAGGAGGTAGCTTTGAGTGGTGATGTGCCCAAACCTTAGAACGTGCATCAATGAATTATGTGCGTTATAAATAAGCGTCGTCTAAAGTTATGCATTGCTCCCACATGTCTAAAGACAGCAAATTTCAACTTATTCACATTAGAATTTACTAGGACATATTGAAAAATAGCACATAAGTTATTGATTCAACTCTCGCCGTTCTGCATGAAATTTAATAACGATATACGTTGGTGCGTGAGTGTGCATGTGCGTGAGTGTGCATGTGCGTGAGTGTGCATGTGCGTGAGTGTGCATGTGCGTGAGTGTGTGCATGTGCGTGTATGCGCTTGTTCACGCGTGCGTTGATGTCTATCTATCTATCTGTCTATCTGTCTATTTGTCTGTCTGTCTCTCTGTGGATGTCACAATAGGTATCTAATTGCAAATGTAGCTTAGAGGTATAGTTAGATGTTGAGACAGAAAAGGATAATGCTAATATATTTACCAGTGTATTAGCAAATGCTCATGTTTACGAGTTGCTGCTGTAAAGCTTATTAAACTGCAAATATCATTTCAGCGTGATAAGTCTTGCAACACCTACATACATACATGCGTACATACGCGCATACATACATGCATACATACATACACACGTACATACATGTATGTATACATGCATACACAGAGACACACACGCATGTGTATATACAAACATATAACATGCATGCATATATATATATATATATATATATATATACAAATATATAGATACATATATATATATATATAT
>NC_068982.1:146264725-146267426 GCF_001194135.2 Octopus bimaculoides
TATACGTATATACACATATATATGTATATACACATATATATGTATGTATATACATATATGTATATATGCATGAAAATTATGTCGAATATTTTTTTAATGTTTATCTTTATACCTTCAGGGAAGCATAATATAAGTATATATGTTTTAACTTTATCGATAGTAAGTAAGTACATACCTGAACTGTGCACATTACTATGTTAATATAATACATTCAGGATAAGTAACGAATGAATTCTATCTGCTTTTCCTTGAGGCAATCATAACAAATTTGCAATATGGAATTTGGATTTATTTCTTATATTCCATTTATATTGCCGTTGGTTGAAAATGATTTCGAGGACGTTACTTGAATATTAGCACTGAGAACCGCGTAATAGCTAAATGGATGTATATATATATATATATAACTGAAATGTCCACTTGCACTCACATATAAGCATTAGTTTGTAAGGAAGTGAAAACATTGAGAAAATATAGGAATGTAATGTTACACACTAACAGTGTCTGTGATGAACCATGGAAAGTTATTATTTTACTTGGTAATTCTGTAAAAGTGTGACTTTGTGCTCTAGTCTCTACAAAGTAAAACTAAAATTGTTTGGATCATGCGATTTAATAAGTTGCATTATTTTATTTTGATTTTTGCTTCGTTATTCTGCCGAGTTTCTATCAAGGAATTCGGTAAGAATCGATATTTCTGTTCTTACATGCACAATATAAACTGGAAAGCCTTTGAAACTCTGATGATAGACAAAAAGAGTTTGATCAAAACAAGTGCACTCAGAGAGCACACACTTCCGCCAAGGCAAAACCAACGTCCTCTCAACGATTAGCCAGAGATGATTTTTAAAATGAGAATATCTGAAATAATCTCGACTGCTCTCACAAACGAGAATAAGAAAAATAAACCCGACCACTCTTAAAAATTAAGTTGAAAAACCGGAAAAATAATCCAGAATCCTTGTCCGATACCGGATCGATCTCAAAATCTACTCAGTAAGTGTCGGTCATAAGACCCAACATCTTTGAAAGTTTCATTCGAATCCATCCAGCGGTTCTTGAGATATCTTGTCTACGGAAAAACAACCAAACAAACAAACACGACTGAAAAACAATACTTCCGCCTTCGCCAAGCCGGAGGTAATAAACACGCCTTACGATATTCATTCTTGGGAATACAGTTGAAATAATAAAGATACAAAATACCACATCACATTCGACGATAGACAGTTGTTTTGTTGGTTGTGTAATGAAGCAAAAATAGATATCAAAGTGTATGTGGCATTTGCAACAACTGTAAAAAAGCTCAAACCTCTCTGCCCTTGGTTTTGTTGTGCGTGTGTAGGTGTGTTTGTGTATTCATTTTCGTTCTCTGGCAAAGTATTCATCTTATTTGCCCCTTATTGATAAATTCTCGTTGTTTATTGAGAAAGCAATCTACTACTATGTTCAAAAGTGGTGTCATGTAGTTTGAGTGTGACGTAAAACACAGAGAGAGAGAGAGAGAGAGAGAGAGAGAGAGAGAGAGAGAGAGAGAGAGAGAGAGAGAGAGAGAGATCATATTGGATATATGAATTCGAATTCTATGGTATGCATAGCCCGAAAAACTTTGTCAGCGATATGTAATATTTAGAACTACGTCAAAACTTAGCGAAATACAAAAAGATCAAGCCATATTATAAGAGAATGGTCACAAATTTGCTTTGCAATATGAAAATCCTCAATTCAATCCAAGTATTGCGTAAGTAATTTCTCTTCCCTTGTATTCTATAATATATCTGAGAAAAATGCTCTTGTCATGGGATATTTGAAATATGCTAGAGGATTGGTTCGTTCTGAAGCACAATAGCAGGTGATCGGTGTAGGCCATAGATACAATTTCACATTTATGTATATATTATCCTTTCTATTATAAGCACAAGACCAGAAATTTGATGGGAGGGGATCAGTCGATTAGATTGACCCCAGTACGTAACTGGTACTTCATTTATCGACCTCGAAAGGATGAAAGGCAAAGCCGACCTCGTTTGAATTTGAACTCAAAACATGACGACAGACGAAATACCGCTAAACATTTCGCCCGGCGTTCTCCCGATTCTGCCAGCTCGTCGATTATTTCTCTATAAATTATACTTGAAAAATTAGTATTTGACCTTCAACTTTGTTTTTGACAGCCATTTAGAAAACCGACCTGTCAGCATCTTTCTACTTGTCTGTAGAATACACACACGTAATATATGTACATATGTATATTTTAATACTCATACATAAACGTGTACACCGGGGCGCATAGACTTGCAAATAGAAGCGCGCGCGCACAGATACACACACACATACACAGAGTCGCGTATATTCTTTTATTCTTTTGCTTGTTTCAGTCATTTGACTGTGACCATGTTGGAGCACCGACTTCAAAATGTTTTAGTCGAGCGAATCAACCCCAGGATTTAATATATAAGGCTGGTACTTATTCTTTTATGCTCTTTTGCCGAACCTCTTGGTCACTCGGACGCAAACACACCAACACTGGTTGTTGTCAAGCGGTGGTAAGGGACAAACACAGGCACAACGATACGTGCACAGAGGTATATATAAATATAAATATATATGTATATATATATGTACATGCATACACACACACACACACACACATACACACACACACACACACACACACACACACATATATATATATATATAT
>NC_068982.1:146267436-146270113 GCF_001194135.2 Octopus bimaculoides
ACACACACACACACACACACACACACACATATATATATATATATATATATATATTTATATATATATATACACACATATACACACATACATACGACAGGCTTCTTTCAGTTTCTGTTGTTTACCAAATGCATTCACAAGACGTTGGTCGGCCTGAGCTTTCTTCCTAGCTACATGGTTCCGGGTTCAGTTCCATTGCGTTGCGCCTTAGCAAAGTGTCTTTAATTCAGACGGTCTTGTGAGGTTGCTGGAGACTATCTAACTGGAGAGCGTTGGTGCTGGAAAGTTATATGGGTGACAGCATTGTTCGAATTCTTGCCACATCTCCCGATCGAGTGGGACGCGATTGTCAGAGAATTTCTACGACTTCCCCAGTCGCAATTTCTGGCCTCTTAATTATCCCATCGAATAGTATGTGTTTGATGCTGTCGAGAAAGACGCCAATCGTTCTACCTGCAACGTCAAGGCTGAGTTAATGATCAGGTAAGGAAGTGGTCGATGATCGTCTCAGAGGCACAGTGAGAATCTCATACCAGGTTCTGGTAATATCCTGAGGTACTGGCGGCTACTTTGAATAAACTCTTATCTCCCATCCATGTTCTAGTTAAAATCTTGATTTTCAAAGATGCTTTTATATTTTGAATGCGATATTGCGTTTTCTTTTGTGTTTATGGAAACTGCCAATGATACAAGAACGTAATGCCTGTACAGTAATTCTCCTGACATAGAAGCGATTCTGGTACTGCTTATACACATAATAAATAGGATAAAAGATTTATTGCATAATCTAAAATGTACTTTGTGGGAAAACGTCACAGCTTCTCAAGATTGGAGAGATATGTTACTGAATATATTACACAAAGTTCAAATTCAGATGTTGCGTTCTGTATGTTGTAACATTTCTTTCCTTCATGTTTCAGGCAGATTTTTGAACACTAATATTTTTGATAGAGTAATTTACCACTTTGAGATAACCGCTTTCTCATGCCTTGGCGGTTTTGAGGCTGAACGCGTAGCGAAGACTCGTAAATCTTACGGAAATGCATTATACAGAAATTTGCCGGTTATCATTGATTCTTTTACATTACTAAAGCCTTTGATTTAGGCGGTTTTTATATTATCAAGGTCTTTTCATGATGTAACTTGTGGGGAATATCAAATCCATCTTCATCCCGTATAACTGGATAACTACTGATATAACTACTGCTTTATCTGACGTGTATATTACTATACATTTTCCAATTGCTTTCAAAGAATGTTCATATAAAATTAATATAGAACACCACACAACTGATTCTTCAATCGCAAACGTTTTATTTCTATATCATACATAGTTTCATATATGATAAACACCCCCTTGAACTCTGCGTAATTAAAGACAAAGATAAAATGTGTATCATGCAGTATGTTAGGTGTCACAAGTAATGTATATGACATATGTTCCATCAGTAATGTTCAGAAAAGCAGCGTGCTGCTTCTAAACTAATGACATAAGGTAAAAACGTTGAAAAATGTGCCTTCTTTTATATACCCGTAGAGCATGTTCAAACTCAGGGTATTTCTGAAAGCAGAATTGCTCATAGAATACAGAAGTAATGGATAGCACCTGGAAAATGACACTCTTTATGATATTCCGAACGATATAAAAGTAGTGCTAATTGAGGTTTTTGCCTGTTTCTCTATTATGTTGAAGTGGACTGGAATGTTTAGATAAAAATTTTCGTAAAAAACTTGGCATTTTATTGACAAATATACAAGGCTATATACGTGACGTTAAGGAGTTATCGAACTCTGTAATATTACTCACACACTTTCAACACAATAGACTGCAGTCTATTGTTCGCAAGGAAAAAAAAAAGAATTCCAGTATTTTACCTCAACAGGGAAGAATATTTTGAGTGGAGCCTCACAACTACATTTATGATGGCGGGCTATAATTTATTCGATGAAAAGTTAGTATTTATGCTGAAAATTGAGATGGAGGAGTTTATCTTGAAAAATATGTACAATGTGACCTAGCTATGAGATGAGAATTAAATAAGTACAAATGAATGGAACTTAAAGAGAAAGAACTTATTCAAATGGTCATATTGTGATATTGTTATCTGCATGAAATTACCTGAACAAAGCAAGTTAATAATAGATCAACCACACCTGAAACATATATGTCGACAATCATGTATCTAACTTCAACAGTCATGCAATTAAGTTTCTATTGTTGGTTTGGGTAGACTTACATGTACACGACAGAAGCAGACACCAACTGTCGTGACCGCGCATTTCAATTAACTAAGAAGAGATATTTATGTTATAGTTGCACTAAAACCTGCCAGACGCCTGTTGGGCTAAAAGGTCATCTTCATTTTGAACTTAGTAATCCATTAAGGAAATATGGCCAGACTAGTATTTAAATCACGTCAATAAGACCTACAAGTACAATGACACACACATTCACAATTACGAGCACATACAAACATACATTTATAAATAAATATTATATAGAATTACAAGAGAAATACATAGCATTATAGAAGTATAAACATATAAGAGAGCACACACATAAACACTCCAGAAACGCAGTAGTTGAATGGCCGTTGACTACTTTGTAGTTCCTCCACTCTTTGACGGGTCTTAAATATATATATAAATATATATATATATATATATATATATATATATA
>NC_068982.1:146271444-146274330 GCF_001194135.2 Octopus bimaculoides
TAATAACAAACACGAAAGCTAACGATGTCCTAAAGACCTAATAATAGTTATGTATGTGTTTTTTCGTGTTTTGTTCGAAAGGTAACCACTCCTGAAGAAGTGCCAAACGTCTAAATCCAATGGACCAGTCACTGGATAAGTTTGGCACAGAAATGTTAACATAGAGTGGTGAATAAATCGATATATCGAATTTGAAGTCTCTGTCTCTTTTGAATATGAAAATTTAAAAGTTTAAAAATCTTATGATATATATATATATATATATACATGCATACATACATGCATACATAATACATACATATATACATACATACATACACACACACATACATACATACATACTTACATACAGGCCTAAATATATACATACATACAAACAAAGAAAAAATTCCTGTTGCTGACGTTGAAATTCGGTTCTTTCTCAATTAGTGAGAAATCTTGAAATAAACTAAATGATGACATACATACATACATACATACATACATACAATATATGTGATTACACGCTGCAATATGCATTGCTGATATATATTTCATTTAATCGACTAAAATGTTATACGAAGAGTGAACTTAAGTGCCATTGACATATCCGGCAGGATCTCTATGTAGATGCCTTCCTGTAAGTAGATTTACATGCGTTATGCATATATATATATATGCTTCTTAATATTCGTGATTTACCCTCTATGATATATATGTATTTGTATATTTGTACGTTTGTACATATGTAAGTTCAAATTCATAGAGGTCTGTGGCAAAATTTGCACTCTATAAAGTGCATCAGTACCAAGCCTATACCTCTCTTAGTTTGTGCATAATTTAATTGAAAATAGAATTGATCAAATTTTTACCTCCATGTTTCAGTACAGGAAACAATATTCTACAAAGTCATTTCAGCAATTCGCAAAACCAAAAATAAAATAGATAATTCAATTTAAAAGTATAGGTAGCAAAAATCACACAGAATGCGTACAACATAAATATATTTACATCTTCAGTCTGTACGTATATTTACACGCAAAAATTTGTTTAAATTCATACTGTCTCCTATTTACTTATCATTTACTTTCCTCTCCCCTATCTATCGCCTGCCCTGTCTCACTCTAAATTACTCCCTGTCTGACTTCTCTATCTCTTAACTGTATTTATTTTAACAATTTATTGAATTCATTATATATTTACATTTTGTTTTGTAAATCCGTGTAAATTATTATGTTATATTTTTATTATATATTATAGGTCTTAGACTTTATTCATCTCTACTTTAGTAGTATAAATTATTCCCTTGTTTATTTTTTCTTTATGTCAGTCCCTCTTCCTTTTCTTTTTCTTTTTTCTCACCTTATTTCCTCTTTATATATTTCATTCTTCCTCTTTGCTTTTCCCCTTTCTGTCTTTATTCACTAGTTCTTTTCTCTGAAACCTACTCATTCTGGCTTTCTCTTGTAACTAGTATACTTCCTTTTCATCCAATTGCTTTCTTTCTATTTCCCTCCCAACATAATTGTAAAATGCTTCGCCATCTATCCAGCTTTAGAAATAGTCATATGTTACTTACTGCAATAAAGTGTTTCTTGTTGAACGCTTCAGAATTCTTGTTGAGCATCTAAATAAGCTGGGCAAATGTATTGCAGAGTTCCAAACAACCACAATATTAGGACGCTCGTAGGAACTATAATATATACTTGTGTCCATTTTGCCGTTGATTGTTCATTCGAAGCTCTAACTTTCCATGAATTTTATATTTTTAAAAAGTTCTGCATGCTGCTGTCTTATGAAGTTTCTCTATATTGTGGTTAAAAGCACGAAATGGGAGTAATAAACAATCCGACAACTAATAAGTAGTTATCTTCTTTTGGTATACACACACACACACACACACACACACACACACACACACACACACACACACACATGTATATAATTGCCAACCAATTGTGGAGTCCTATACGGGACAGTGCTACTGACGTTTATAGGACCAGGAGTGGCTATATGGTAAGTAGCTTACCAAGCACATAGCTCTGGGTTCGGTCCCACTGCGTGGCACTTTGGGCAAGTATCTTCTACCATTGCCTCGGGACAGCCGAAGCCTTGCGAGTGGATTTGATAGATGGAAACTGGAAGAAGCCCGTCATATATATGTGTATGTGTGTGTGTGTGTGTATGTGTGTGTGTATGTTTGTGTGTCTGTGTTTGTGTTGCTCCATGGCTTGACAACCGATACTGGCGTGTTTACGTCCCCGTAACCTAGCTGTTTGCAAAAGAATTCGATTGAATATGTACTAGGCTTACAAAGTACAACCTCTGGTGTTGATTTGTTCCACTAAAGGTGGTGCTCCAGCATGGCCGCAGTCAACTGGCTGAAACAAATAAAAGAGTAAATGATTATGTAATATGTTGTGGATAAATATCTATATTTCCAAACAGAAATAAAATATGCTTCGCACATTTTTTTTATTTATTACATGCTTCATATGTGCGGACATTTAAAAGTTCCTCGTGGTGATATAGCAGAGATAATGTTTATACAATGTTTTTCTTCTTTTATTTCTAATCATTATTTTGTAGATACTTTCCTGCATTAGTTTTTACTACTTTTTTTACATTTTTTTACATTTCTATTCATGCGGTTTTACATCTCATCAGATAGTTGCAAATAAATGTAATCTTCGATCTAGTTCTCAAACGCGTACTATGCTTTCAATATATTATATCTATCTCTCTATCTATCTATCTATCTATCTATTTATCTATCTATCTATCTATCTATCTATCTGTCTGTCTGTCTGTCTGTCTGTCTGTTTCTCTTCTATAGAGAGAGAGACTCTCTCTCTCTCTCTCTCTCTCTCTCTCTCTATATATATATATATATATATATATATATAT
>NC_068982.1:146274812-146276646 GCF_001194135.2 Octopus bimaculoides
TATATATATATATATATATATATATATATATATATATGCACACATACACGCAGCTTTTTATTTTACTTAGATGCTTTTTACATGAAGTAATAACACCTATCTAACTCGGTACCAATGTTTTGACATAAATCAGGTTACTGGTACTGTTAGCTCACATGCTTTACCTAGATTAGTATCTAAGTTCTCTCAAACTGTATTTTACTTTATATGTTGTTGGCGGTTTTCCTTTTTGTTGTAACTTCGACCTGCAAAAAACATAGAATCAAAAAATTATCTCTTGCCTTTAAAAGTCCTAAGTCATGAGGGTACAAATCAACACAAAAAACCGTCCTTACAAGATCATATTTCTTTCATTGACATATGTATGAACCTTAATACGTACTTATATTCTCTTTACCATGAACCAAATAAGACACTGCAATGATTTCACGAACATTTTATCTATAAATAGTATATCTCGCAAACCAATCCACTTATAACAAATGTTTAATATATGTAGGGTTCAGCAAATTCCTGGAGAGGAAAAAAAAGCGTAAATATGAGATATTATCTATCGCTGGATTGTCATCTAGATAGTTAGTTTCTATAAAATGTGTTTACATATTCCTCAACGTATCTACTTTTACGTTATAAATATAAACAAAAATATAGAAAATAACTGTTTCAAATTACGTTACCTCTTTAAAGAAATTAATGATTTCTACAATAATAAAATGTTCACTGTTTTGTAGAGTATTTCAGAATAAAATTAAGTATAAAGAAAATACCTAGTGGAATATAATTACTACTGAAGATAGAAATATTCGGATGTTTAGTTTCTTGTTCAGTGTAGTTACGGATACATCAGCCGTAAAAATAAACCTCCCAGACAACGTACGTTATAAAATATTAAAAACAACTTGTAATAAGCTTTCCATTCATCTCTAATTGCTTTTACATGAAGTTTAAGAAATACGTACCAGTTCGATATATATTCGTTTCCATGTTACTATTATGTTAATGCTTATTGAAATAAACCTAATATTTGCTTCTGGGACATTAAATATCAATTTAAGTTATTGTGATTAACGAATTCGTAGAAATGAACAGTTTCCTATTAATGTTAGTTCGAATCGCAATGAAATTCAGATTCCACTAGTATTCCCCTGATGAGGCGCCACTTTCTAAATATATATGGGAAACGAGAACTATATCTAACATCATTTAATGAATATTTCACCGTAATGAAATATACTTGGCATAGATAATTTTGTTACTAGCAATAAAACTCACACATAATTTGAAGAACATTAACTAGATATACTAATTAAATGAATATCATTTATTCATATGTGTTCTGAGTGTGCTTTTCGCGATAACACAGTATGTTATCGAAACTTGAAAACTTTGGTATAGTCAAATAGACTAACTTACAACAAATTTAGTCACACTGCAAACCAGATAAAATTTGATTGTGTGAATCCATATCAACCAATCGTTATGGTTTCTGTTAACGGTTGTTTTATCGCTTTGTTTTAATATGCATATGAGTGAATGTTTATATACATATATATGTATATATGTATGCGTAGTACATATATATATATATGTGTGTGTGTGTGTATGTGTGTGTGTGTGTGTGTGTGTGTGTGTGTGTGTGTGTGTGTGTGTGTGTGAATATATGTATATATGTGTGTATAATATATATATATAACGGAGGTAGCTGATGAAGTAGAATGTTCTCTATGTGGCTTGTGTGTTTTCTCGTCTCTGTTTTGTTTGCAATGTCCTGTACCCAGATATGCACCTATACATACAGGTGGGTGTCGGTATGCACATACCTGTACGTATATAT
>NC_068982.1:146278335-146279900 GCF_001194135.2 Octopus bimaculoides
GTATGTGTGTGCGTGTGTTGGTGTACGTCTGTGTGTCTGTATGCATGTATGTCTCCATATAGACATGTACATATCAGGTTATCCCATAAGTTTTGTCCGAATTTTGAATAAAGAAAGCAAGTGATCAGATGTTATATTCAATTGAAATGTTATCATCAATGTACTTTCCCTGATTATCTATGACTTCCTTCCATGTATTTACAAGCTGTTTAGTCCCATCGATGTAAAACTCTTTTGGCTTCAAAGCGAATAACTCTGAAATGTTAGTTTCGACCTCCTCCTGCCATGCGAAATTTATGTCCCCCAAATGATTTTGTAAACTACCAAACAAATGGTATTCTGAAGCAGCAAGGTCGGGAGAATAGCGTGGATGAGGAATTTTTTACCAACCAAGCTCTTCGATCTTCTGTGATGTGATCTTTGCAGTGTGTGGTCGCGCATTGTCCTGCTGAAACATCGCTCCTTTTCGATTCACTAAAGCGGGTATTTTTTCTTCAAAACCTGGTTCAAACGCTCTAATTGCTAACGGTAGATTCGGGCATTGATTGTTGCATTAGTTGGTAACAATTCAAAGTGAAATACCCCTTTGCAATCTCACCAGATAATGAGAAGAATCTTTTTTCTCATGAAGTTCTCTTCTCAGTTGTGTTTGAGCTTTTTCCCTTTTACAAAGCCACCGTTTACGATGTTTAACATTTCGATACAAGATCTACTTTTCGTCACCAGTCACAAGTCTATCAAAAAAGGGTGAAATTAGTTCGCGAGAATGGAGAGAAGAGCAGATATCAACTCGGGATTTGCGGTTGCTTTCGAACAATTCATGAGGCACCCATTTTCCAAGTTTAGGAACCTTCCGAAGTTGTTAAAGATGACGATAAACAGTTTTATGGTTTGAACTAAGCTTTATTGCCAATTGTTTAACTGATAATGCAGGATTTTCTTCAAGTAATGCTTCATGGAGCTTATCATGAAACTCAACTGGACGTCCAGTTCGATTTTCATCTTCAAGGCTGAAATCTCCACTTCTGAATTTTGCAAACCATCTTCTGCAAGTTCTTTCATTCAAGCATTCTTTCCCATAAACTGAGTGTATGTTTCGAGTCGCTTCGACTGCGGAGTTTCAGTTTTTGCACTCATAAAGCATTATATGCCTCAAATGCTCTTTGGATACTTCTATGTTAGAAAGAGTTTTAATCACAGAAGTTTTAATTCTATTATTCTGTAAAATAATATTTAATTTGTTTAAATGTACACAAATGCATAAAAATAATTTTTAATTCCATTAGACATTTTAAAATACTATTAAATTTCATTCAATTTTTAAAAAGGTCAAATCGGACAGAACTTATGGGACGACCTGGTATATTCATATATGCTGACATAAAATACATTATGTATATTAATCAGTATACATGGATATTTAAATGTTAATCTTATATCTTTGAACATTTAAGCTTCTTATATTAATCTTATTTTCTAATTGTTTAGTTACATATATATTTCCTTTTATTTCTTTCAATAAATCTCTCTTTTTATCTTCACTGACTCCATATTCTAATTATATA
>NC_068982.1:146280305-146281882 GCF_001194135.2 Octopus bimaculoides
TATATATATATATATATATATATGCGCATGTCTTTATGCATTATGGCCCAATTTTGTACTTCAATAACTATCTACATGATCATACTGCTATCTAATTCTCATATTTTCAAACACTCATTTCTATCAACACATATCGGCTACTATATTCCCAGATAAATGTCCATCTGAAGGTTGTCGCCAATAACCCGCGAACGTATATCATGGACATACGCTGATATAGAGATTATACTTTCAACTTCAGAGAACAGTATCCTGCCTCTGCAGTATCCTGCAAAACACATTCAATGCTCACTACGGGAACTCTCCATCATATACTCACACGTCCATTGAGAATATTAGTTCAGATAACATTAGTTTCTTTTCACATACCTAAGTACTTTCATGTTTATTAAAATAAACATTTAAAGCAATATAATGTATTTTCTTCCAAATTACTCGATAGTACAACTTCATAATATTACTACCTTATATTGAAATTATACACTATGGTTAGAGATACATTAATGCGATCTACGACTTTCATCCCTCCCCTTATCTTCGTTAATTTCTCTGATATACATTCTTATAATTGTTGTTACCAACCGTAATAGTTGGTTTCACGTTTCGGCTTAATGCCAGCAATTTCGAGGAAATGGTTAAGTCGATTACTTCGACTGCAGTGCTTAAAGGATGAAATGCAAAGTCGACCTCGGCGAAATCTGAACTCAGAACGTAAAGACAGACAAAACGCCGCTAAGCATCTCAGCCGAAGTAATATAGTAGTACATCGTTATAGGAATTCCGAAGCCTCTATTATCTCACTACAAAATTTATACCTCGCCACTTACAATTAGCCTCTATACTCATGCATCATTTAAATCTAAAAATATTACTGACCCTAGCTGTTTATACTAGTTCACAATGTCAGTTAAATAGACATGCAGTTCCAGAGGAGTGTCAACAACTGCTAATAAACTTTACACACTGTTGAGAAGACTAGGTGTAGCAGTAAATTGAGTTATTGCCCGTAAGCTCACCTAACGCTCAGCAAACGGTCTCTAGGTAGAACTCTTTCTTACTACACAATCATGTGTTGTAATTTACAACCACGTTTTCTACAGTCTTATGATAATGTCAAGAACTTGACTGTGGCACTATATCATGTAGGATCATTATACATTATGCTACAATAATATAGGACATTACTATAAAAGCTGAGTCATAGAAAGTTGTTTTCACTTAATACACTGTGGGAAGTGCTAACACATGTAGACAGACTAGTATGCATATTAAAAACACTATCGGTAGCTATACTGTCGTGTTATATAATTGTTATAGCACAGTGTACAATGATATTACTATGAAATGGCCATATGGTAAACTATAATATATCTGCTATAGTCACAAAGTGTAGCAATATGTGAAAGTCAGAGAATTAATTCCTGCTATTTATTTACTCAGTGATTTTATACACACACACACACACACACACAAGCACAGACACATTCACACATACGCGCGCACACACATACACACACACACATATGTATATATGTACGTATATATATGTATGTATGTATATATATATATATATATAT
>NC_068982.1:146282153-146287480 GCF_001194135.2 Octopus bimaculoides
TATATATATATATATGAAATAGTACGTAAGTATATATATCTCTTTATATTAACGTACATATTTACACATAATGTTGAGAAATATATATTTTAGCGAAAAAAATATTGCATATGGTAAATATAATTTTTTACCCCATACAAAGAGAAATAAAGAAGATACATTTACAGCCATTTTATGTGTAGATAGTTATTTATCGGAAGCGTCTGCTGTCGCCAGATATAACTGTAGATTAATAGCTATTTATACAGATCACGTACAGTGATACACGAAGAACGTCTACTGGAATTTGTGTAGCGTGCATTCAAAGGCAAATTTTATTAAGCAAATATTTACTATTTAAGCACACCTTAAAATGTAGCAAGATATCTGAGTTAAATATAATGTAGATGTTGCTACAATATCAAAACTTACTATTAAAATAAAACCCATTGTAGCACATATATTTTTTTCCTTTGTTCACCGAGAAATAAACTATTTTGAAACGATGTCAGGAAAAAACTGTCCTTCAGAAGGAACACATTTTTATTTTATGGACAGAAAAATAAATATAGTTGCATTAGTCCAAATCTTTCAAAAATTCGAGTTATTTTAACATGGACTTTATCTTAAAATGTGGTATACACTGTTTATGCATAAATACTTATTTAACTGAAAAGACCACGTGCGCATTGTATGCAAATTGAAATGGCCATTTCCACTGTTTATGGCTGTTAACAAGAAGGCCATAAAACTCACTTTAATGTCAGTAAATAAGCGTACATCCCTGCATTTCTAATGCCTTTCCATATATTTTTTCTCTATATGCAGCGTTGTTTTTAGAAGCTCTTGGTGAATACATACATACCATACATAATACATACATAATACATACATAATACACACATAATGCATACATACATACTTACATGTACACATACACACACATATATATATATACTCTTTTACTCTCTTTTACGTTTTTACTTGTTTCAATCATTTGACTGCGGCCATGCTGGAGCACCGCCTTTAGTCGAGCAAATCTTTGGAAGCCTAGTACTTATTCTATCGGTCTCTTTGCGGAACCGCTAAGTTACGGGGACGTAAACACACCAGTATTGTTTGTCAAGCTATGTTGGGGAGACAAACACAGACAAACAAACATATATATATATATATATGTATACATATATACGACGGGCTTCTTTCAGTTTCCGTCTACCAAATCCACTCACAAGGCTTTGGTCGGCCTGAGGCTATAGTAGAAGACACTTGCCCAAGGTGCCACGCATTGGGAATGAACCTGGAACCATGTGGTAAGCAAGCTACTTACCACAGAGCCACTCCTAACGTATGTGTGATAAATAGCCTATTTGTCTATATATATATATAAATATACAAGCACGCATGACACACACACACACTCACATATATCATTTTCGCAAATATTCTGATATAAAAGTGTTGTGAATATGTATTTAAATATGTATATCATATTTTTTCTAAAATGGTCATAAAGATCTGTTCATTCTTATTGTGCCTTTTTACATGCCTTTTCATTTGCGCGTTCGTTTATGTATGTATCTTGTGACATGTTAGGTTCCTTTATACGCAAGTTTACATGTATATTTGTATGCAGGCTGGTTATACATATACACACATAGACATACATGTAACTACAAATGCTGTTATTGTATCGGCATGTATGTTTATGCGTTTGTGGGTGTTTTCTGATCCCACTTAAATAAGTATATAGTCAAATAGGCTATTTATCACACATACGGTAAGTCACAACAAAAAGATATTCATAACATATTTTTAATGCGCAGACATTGCATTCAAATGAGAGTATGTTTTCGTCGAACATCAAATATCTTCAATCTCACCGAGTGAAATAAATTTTTACTGTTTCTGAAAGTGAAAGGTAAGAAAAATCTATTTCGCTGTGTTTTTATGAACAAATGCATGTGTATATTTAGCTTTTGTATCTATTTTGCCGACGTCTGTGTGTGTATGTGCGCACGCGCGCGCGTGTGTATGCATATATATATATGCATACACACACACACACACACACACACACACACACACACACACACACACACACAGAGGAAATGGATTATGAATCCGGGCAAAAAGTTTTCTTCCTTCTTCTTTCCATATCTTAATTATTTTTGTTTTTATTTACTTTGGCTCTTGAGATGCTGACTCCGAAGAAAATATGGTTTTTCAACGGTCGTTCGCTATTTTTAATCGATCAATCGACTTTTTGAGTAAACGGAACTAAGAATGCATCCAAAATGCATACCAAAAATAGCTGTAAGTCTACAATGCCAAATAAATATGTGTTCAAAGCCTGTTATTGATGTTTTTCTTGTATATGCATGCATACACACACTTGCACACACAAACACGCACGCACGTACACATACATACATACATGCACACACACACACAAAAAAGTACCCATGTAGTTCATATGTAGAATTGATAAAAGAAAGTACAGCGTGAGATAAATATTTAATATACACAATTACAAAAGTGTTGCTAATTTCATGCTTTAAGATAAATTGAATGTGCAGATTTATACAACGACATGCATCTCCAAGCAATCTTTCAGACTTAGTTCATAACGTTATGTATCGAAATATGAAACTATTAGTAACTCTTTTGTAATTGCGCATATTAAATGATATCTTACTTGTGAGCGCAGAGGTGAAACCATAGGATAGCGAGTGACTGACTCGGCTAAAACAGAAATATTATTAATCTTTACATTCTCGACATTAGCATCGAGAATTTTTTTTCTTTCGCTTGTCTACACTAAAGTTAAATACCAGCACATAGAGTCACACATACGTATGTCAATATATACAACGTTGGGCATATATTTCCCTAAAGTTATATGAACAACTATACTTTATGAAAAAATTCAAAGAGTAAACTTCGCCTAAAACCAAGAAGAGCAAATGAATGCGGAAGATCCAGTTGCGTTATAGACAAGAGAGATCAATTTCAAATAACATCTCTTTCCACTACTAAAGAAGTTCACTTGTGAAACTTTAGACATATTATATAAGAATTGGAGAAAATTAAACAGGACAAATCGAAGGATCCATAATTTTATTCTGGAAAGCCATAAGTTTATGCAGGTTTTTGAGTACGAACAGATAGATCCGAATCTCTTCAAGGCCAAACATTTTCTTGAAAATCCTCTACACTGTTTCTCACTGTTTCTACATATAATTCTCAAAAGAAACATGTTGCAATAATATTATTCAAAAGTAAAAACTTCTGAACATTTTGCTTTCATCTGTTTGATTAATTGCCAAAGTTCTGCCGGAAGCAAATGAGAAAATCTTTTTTCGAATCGCTCATGATGCTTTTTGTTTAATTTCTACTTACGCAGAACGTATTTTGTGGTTTTATTGATTAATCATCTGACAAACACTATTGACTTAAATAGAAAGAAATGATAAAAAGTTCAAGAGGAAATATTTTGAAATGTGTCTTAGAACCTCAAACACTCTGTATGAATTTTATTATCATTAGGTTCCTGTTAATTGATTCTATTTTTCATTCTTTAATCATTGATGACGTCACATTTCACATTCTTAACATTGTTCCAATTGTTAATGAAACACTTTTTTTTGTTCTAAATATGCTACACGTTATTTTGGTATTCTTAAAATATATTTCTAAAATAGATTATGCATTTTACTAACATCTATAGAACGCTTTTTTTTTTTGCTTCAATATCAGAATATTTGTTACATATTTCATTTCTTCCTTCCTTGCTTTTATCTCCCTACACATTATTTCTTTATATCTCTTAGTTTCCTAAAGTTTTTATAATTGATAAATGCAAATATTATGTACACATTGTATACTGGTGCAGGCACGAAAGTGTTGTTTAGGATTTCGCTTCTCAACCACATGGTTTCGGGTTTAAACGTACTGCGTTGCAACTTAGTCATATGTTTTCTATTATAGCCTTCTGTGAACAAACACCATAGAAGTGAATTTGGTAGACGGAAATCGTGAGGCAACCTTCTATATATATGTACGTGTGTGTGTGTGTGTGTGTGTGTGTATGTGTGTGTGCGTGCGTGCGCGCGTGCGACTTTGTATTTCGTTCCCCCACCACTTGAACGCTAGCATTGGTTTCTTTACAACTCTGGTCTGCCAAATATTTTGAATTCTTCGATTAACACTAAAAGGTGATGTCCCAGCATGGCCGCAGTTCGAGGCCAAAAGCAGATATTTCATGTAAAATTATTAGCCAGCGTATGTTGTTTCGATGAATCTATTTTATGTTTATTTCAAAAATATCTAATAATATCCATCTGGTACATGCACATTTCTCATTACCGTAGATGTTATTATTATTGATACTTCCACCACTGGTATGCTTATATGTATGAATATGTATGCATGTATGTATGCATGTATGTATGTATGTATGTATGTATGTATGTATGTCATTATTCAGCTATATTTCAAGATTTATTGACAATCGAGAAAGTGGTTTCTAACCTAGATCCAAGGTTCCTTCATTCGTATTTCAACATCAACAACAGGGTATTTTTGCTTGTTTGTATGTATGTATGTATGTATGTATGCATGTGCAGATTTGTATGTTTTGTGTATGTATTTTCATGCATATAGTTACATATCTAGACATACTCATATATATTTAAATGATAAACGTCTGGAAACTTTTAGATATTTTTACAGTTCCAGTGATGGATTGAATATGTAGTCTTCGAATTAGCTTTCTCCTCTCTAGGTTTTTGAGAAGCCTAATTTCTCGAGTTTGGTATTTAGGCAGTGTGTTACATATCCCAGGGCCCCAATAATTATATGTATAAACCTGAACTTGTAATCTGGATAGAGTAACTGCAGATTTCTCAATAGTTCAGCATAGGTGTTTTTTTTTATTTCACTGATTTTCAGTTTTATGTTAACATCCGCTGGACAGTTAATTTTCACAACTGTGCACAGTTTCACTACTTTATCCCAAATCATTATATCAGGTCTGTTGTGCTTACATTTTATTGAGGTCTTCACTGGTACATTCCAGTAGTATTCTTTTTCATTATGAGTGGTTATAGCTTCTGCCATATTGTGGGTCTTTATTTATTTGACCTCGGGATTATCCTTCCGACAGATTTCATTATGTACGTGTGGATGGATGTACATACGCATGTATGTATGTTTGTATGTATGTATGAATATATGTATGTATGTGTATGTGTGTATATGTGCATACATATGTGTGTGTATTATGTATATGTATATATGTATATATATATATGTATATGTATATATATATATATATATATATATAT
>NC_068982.1:146287758-146292619 GCF_001194135.2 Octopus bimaculoides
TATATATATATATATATATGGGAGAATATACAAATAATAACAACAGACGAGGACAGGTGGTGTAAATAACAAAAGTATATATTAGTATGACGCTCGGGAATACGGAAAGTCTTTGACGTTTCGAGCTACGCTCTTCAACAGAAAGAATACGGAGACAAGGAGAAAAACACGGAGAAAAAAAATTGAATAGTGTTCAGTCAACGGTCAATCATAATATATATATATATATATATATATATGTATGTATTATGCATCACGTGTATGTATATATATATATGTGTGAATATATACAGCCGATATATGAAATAGACTACGTATGAAATTAAATAGCTACTTGTGTGTCACGCATAAGGTAAATACATCCTTGAAAGGAAAATTTGCTGCGTTGTTCTTATAAAGATAACATCGGTTTTGCATGAAATTTGTTTATACACGCAATAATTATCGGACGAAGAAGACAATCATGTCATTAGCGGCTACAATGTACGCCAGATGCATTCTTGCTTCTTTCGGCATTGTGAATGTCATGTTTTCATAGCAAAACACAAACATGCAGGAGATTTGTTGCTTCCTGTATCTCGGAAAGCAGTGAAAACCATTCAGTTCCTTGTGAATATTCGTTCGGCTGAATAAAAGGTGTTATATGCAACAGAATCAATATTCTATTTAAAGAGTCATCTATTTATCATATAAAATGCATCATTGAAAGCTAAATTTACTGCGCTACTCACAGAGTATATAGAAAAGTGAAGAAATTGTTTTGAATTTATTTATACATAGGAAACTCTTAGAATTTTCTAAAGAAAGGCAACGAAAGAGATTGAAATGCAGTGAAATAAAATGTAATGAAGTCAAATATATCATTATATTTAACGATTTGCTTAGTGCTCGAGAATACTTGTCTGTAGTAAAGGGAGAATTTCCAGCTTTGGTTATATACAGAAAAAGTAGGTTCATAAGAAGGTTGTCAGTATTTGGCGCGAATTGACTTGCATGAGGCAGACTCTATATAATTTAGGGCCGGGTACGTCAGCGATGTCAAATAATGTTCCCGTCCTATTTTCAGCTCTCTGTCATGCCAGACTGAAATGGCTACCAGATCAGAAAAGATTTGTGCCGCTGGTTAGTCAGCTACTCATATCATATATGACTAGGCACGTATTGTTCTTAGCAAAATTATTTAAAAAAATATTTTCTTTTCATATTTGAATGATTGTGAATGTGTGTGCGTCTGTGTATCAGTAAACTGTGTAAAACATATACGTACACACATTTTAGTTGATTTTCTTTCATATCATTTCATATCATTTCCTTCCACTTCATTTCATTTCCTTGAAGAATTAGAAGACTTTCTTTCAACGAATATAAACAAATATTATCGGTCGCACATGCGAAGTGTATGTGTTTCGTATACGCTCGTTTTCTGTGGGATAGCGTCCAGGAAAAGCTCCCTACAAGACACCAAGTGTCAACCTGAAATATAACTGAATAGAAAGCAGATATTCAAAATGTTAACTAATCTTAGACAAAGAGAAATTTTCAACAAAACAATGAAACTTTTGCTCTCATTGTCACGAATAAATCCGCATTTTACTTGTATTAAGGAACAGAGGAAGCCATCGTTACTTATATCGACAGTATGACATTAATTTCCCGTTAGCGTCCATAAATGTAAGCAGTACTTACGGAAAGAAGAGAAAGAAGCTCTTCAAACGTTCGAAAATATTAATACATCATTCTTAAAGAATCCGATAAGTGCAAGACAATTTTCATAATGGAAACAAGTATTACAAAGAAAAATTAATTGAAAAAATAACGGATAATACATACAAGCAAAACACATGAAACCTAGATAAAACTACAATGAACAAAATCAGCTTATCAATTAAACAGTGCGCAGGTTCAGTTTCAGGAAAAGAAATTAACTCTATGGAATTTCAATACAGAGAATAACAAATTCTATGGATTGTCCATGCTTCGTAAAATTCTCAGATTCCAGAAATCTATAAATGAGAAAATGACAAATACTTTGAAACACTGAAGCAAGTTGATCTTAAGATGAGACGAATAGCAGCGGAACCACAATCAGTAACACAGCATCTAAATTACATAGAAATTCTAATTAAAACACTATGCCCAAAGATCTCAAACCACATGCACGATGATATAGACTTCCCGTAATACATATCATCAAAAGTTCCAAAGGGCACAGTTTTAACATGCTGTGACTTCATTATTCACATATACCTGTATCTCCTATACTGTACGCTTACCGGAAATCATATACTGCGCAGAGAGCCATAAATATGTGGTTAATGAACACTTCAAGACAAATTACATTAATAAATTTCTTCAGTTGGTATTATTAAAAGCAACTTTAACTTTGATGGCAAATCATGTAGAGAAATCAAAGAAACGGATAACACTAGTGGCAACCCCGTTGTTAGAAAAAGAAATAATACACAAAATTTAAAATGAAATATGGTTGAGAAGCGGTAGCATTTTATTCACTGTTGTTATATTCTATATTTGGAGCTGCTCACGAGATAAATCACATACTTTCCATATCATTCGAGACTTTATGTATCCTTTAATTTGATTCACAACAGAGTTACAACGAGAATATTATGCTAAAAGTCAGGACCATACCAATATCTAAGTTCTTATTCATGACAACCATCACACACAAACAAAACCTCTCATTCGGTATGCCAAGAAAAAGCACAACAGGATTGATCGAGAACTACTACAAATAACCTAGATGAACTCTCTGGTTTTCCATCACAACAAAATAAAAAAAAACATTCATTATATCTAATAGATGACGTCATCAGAAGAGCAATGTAACTGGATATGTCTCAACTTAAGATACACAAAGATAAAGTAACGGGGAATGTCATTTCCTTTCTCAATGTTCATATTTTGGGAGTATCAAACATATCCACATTCATAAAATCAAACTTTCCAATCCTTTTGCAAAAAACAAAAACGAAAAGTCTAATCTTCAAAATCCCAAGAGTTAACCGTAAATGTATAGCCTAAGAATCTCAAGAAACTTCAGAAAATCTTTCAAATGATCCACTAAATAGCATTGAATATAACATGTGTGGTACTTACAGCTGCAACGATTATACATATTTAGAAATTTATTCGACATTAAGTTTTAAAAAACCGACAATAAATGCTGACCGCACTGTAAAACAGAAAACCCAATCTCTTGCATCACCTCTCCTAATTGTTAGGAAAATTATAGCGGCCGTACAGGAAACTCCTTGTGTAGGCAAACTATAATGCATAAAAAGCAAATATAGCATCCACAACTAAGAAAATTCACTCTCAGTGAAAGTTTTAAAATTTATGTAGCAAATTGAAGATTTTAACTTCTTAGAAATGCTTAAGAAATGGTTTGTCATATCGATCACAAATGCAGAAACATTTTCTATAAAATTTGTCGCCAAAGCAACCGGTTACTCGTGTATCCCTATATATTGGTGGCGATAAATTGAAATTAAGCATATCATTAGTTATGAGTACACGACATCGATGAAGCCAAAGTGGAAGAGACGCATCTAGCATTCTCGTAAGCAGCTGTTGGGACTGTTTTAGTACTTTAAATCTATATGCATATAATGCTTTAAACGCTCACGTCCGTAAGAAACGTCATTTCTGGAAGAATACCGCAGTGAATTAAGTGCGATACGTCATTATTGTCATTTAAAACTGTTTCTGCTGCATAAAACGGATCTTTATTCACCGGGGCGGCTATTCTCAGTACCAGCGGATGTTTATCCACTGTTTTCCTATAAACTCAATATGATTAGACACATCTATGTATAAGATTGCTTGCGCTGTAAATAACATTGACAAGGCCCAAAAGGACAGACATGAATTTCGTGTTCTACTTAACTGGTGTTGAGACGATTTTCGATTGACTCCGATATATATATATTGATCTTAAACACGCGAATCCATGCGAGACATTACCTTCAAATGTATACACCAGTAAATTTGCCTTTCAGCTATGTACTTATATAAGTCTGATGCATAGATGGCTCGATAAGTGTCTGTGCGCATATATATATATATATATATATATATATATATATATATATATATATCGTGGCACTCCGTCCGTTACGATGACGAGGGTTCCAGTTGATCCCATCAACGGAACAGTTTGCACGTGAAATTAACGTGCAACTGGCTGAGCACACCACAGAGACGTGTACTCTTAACGTAGTTTTCGGGGAGATTCAACGTGATGCAGAGTGTGACAAGGCTGGCCCTTTGAAATAGAGGAAGAAAAAGTGAGAGAAAGTTGTGGTGAAAAATACACCAGAGTTCACCACCACCGCCTGCCAGAGCCTCCTGGAGCTTTTGGTATTTTCGCTCAATAAAGACTCACAACTCCCGTTCTGTGAATCGAAACCGGGATCCTGTGACCGCGAGTCCATTGCCCTAACCACTGGGCCATTGCTCCACCACTGAAGGAGCACACCGTCGGTTACGACGAGGAGGGTCCCAGTTGATACAATCAACAGAACAGCTTGCTCATGAAGTTAACGTGCAAGTGGCTGAGCATTCCACAGACACATGTACCCTTAATGTAGTTCTGAGGGAGATTCGGCGTGACACAGTGTGACAAGGTTGGTCTTTTGAAATGCGGATACTACTCATTTTTGCCAGTTGAGTGGACTGGAGCAACGTGAAAGTGTCTTGATCAAGGACACAACGCGTCGCCGGGAATTGAACTCAAGACCTTACGATCGTGATCCAAATGCCCTAACCACTAAGTCACGCGCCTTCACACACACACACACACACACACACACACACACATATATATATAAATATTTATATA
>NC_068982.1:146293021-146296773 GCF_001194135.2 Octopus bimaculoides
GCCGGTATAAGAGACTTTAACAGACTGTAATAAGTTGGCTGGTTTTCTGTCTTTTATACCAATTCCTTTGGACAGCAGCAGTAGGTGTTTGGCTATTTTTAGAATTGATGTCAAATCTATTTTTAGAAATGATGATATTTTAATTTATTGTTTTTGTGTTTGGGTTGTAGGGATAAGATTTCTAGACTCCAGTAGGTGTTTGACTGTTCTTAGAAATGATGCCATATCTATTTATAGAAATGATGATATCTGAGAGATTTTTTGTGTTTTGGTTATAGGGATAAGATTTTTAAACCCCAAGTAAGATAAATTTAATCATTGTTTGTTAAGAGTGGGTTTGAATTTCTTAATAAAGTCCTTTTCTAGGCATTTCCTTTCAATTTCATTCCGGTTGTAAAGTTTATGGAATGGAAATATAATATATATATATATATACATGCATACACACATACATATATATATATGTATGCATATATATTATGTAGAAAACTGCTTTTTCCTTTTTTGCACGGTTCATTAAATATATAACCATGTTCAAGTTGGATATTTTGTTTGAGAATTTTTCGTATATCGTATCAACTGTTGGCAGTTAGTTTGGAATACTAGAGTTCGTAAATCCAGATCGAAGATTGTGAGACATTCACAATCATGTTTTCAATGATTGAATATATTTGTTGTTTTCTGTTGTCTGTTATATACTACTTGAATTCTTGAAGTTGTTTCCCCTCTACAAAGCAAACATTTTACAACTAGCATCATGTGCCTTCGGTGACGTATTCAGATAGTTGTCGCGATCAAATTTTGATAAGTAGTGTATCCTAAATATTTTTTGTTAGAAGCTAGTATTAATAATTTGAAACGCCTGTTGGCGTGAAAATTTTGGCATCTTACTAATACAAGTACATGCTTTCTCTAATTAATATTCTACATTTGTATTGCGTTTTATAAAGTATTTTCTGTTTATTCTCCAATCCAATTTCGTTTTGTTGAATGTTGTGAAATGTTGCGCAATAGGTCCATCTTTTAAATATATGGTGAGCATACGAGGGAGTGTTGTTCTGGTCTCTCCCAGCATCTGACCACAAGAATAACCTACGAATGGCTAACACCTGCTTTCTCAAAATAGGAGAGTAGAAGGTATCTCCAAGTATACAAATTCTTTGCTCCAGTCAATGTATCAAGTTATGATAACTAAGCTCGTACTATCTGAGAACTCTCTAATAAATTAAGAAATCAATTCACAGGGAGGATAAGCTGTCAATTAGAGACTTCATAATAACGGATCGAGTGGCTAATATAATTAAGTCATTGAGTGAATTGAATACCTCAACATTTGATGGATGTTGGAAAATATATAAGGTCAGACCGTATCCATGACTTTACAAATTTTCTACAAGCAGAATGTCTTTAAAAAAAGAACTACCGAAGGTTATTGTGACATTTACAAATGGTATAAGATTTAAAGAAATCAGAGATACTGTGGATGAGTTGTTAATATTACATGGAGATCGATTATCAAATAAACAAATCTTGCTGATAGAAGAAGAGCACTGGAAATAAAAATTAAGATTTAGAAACTCTAACAACTCTCCTCAATTTGAATGGGAACCAGTTTCTAAATGGTTGAGACTTACTGAAGTTCTGCATTTTTTACTGCTAATCACCCTAATCGTAAGCATAAACATTACAACAAAAAATCAGTTTCTACAATGAGCTGTACAAAGTGTAGGTGCACCATATATATCGAACGGTTTTGTATAAGTTCCTTGCCACGCAAGTAGTTGGTGATACTAAACTATAAAATAGAAGGCAATATCCCTCACCCTCGCAGTACCGTTCATCACACCACCATCTCTCGCAGAGTAGTCAACATCTTCTGTAATAAGTTCGTATCCTATTATGATAGTACAATTCTTATTATAATTTCCTAGCATAAGGTAGCGAGCTGGCAGAATTGTTAGCACGCCGAGCGAAATGATTAGCGGTATTTTGTCTGTCGCTACGTTCTGAGTTCAAACTCCGTTTCCTTTACCTTTTAACCTTTCGGGGCCGATAAACTAAGTACCAGTTGAACACTGGGGTTGATGTAATCGACACATCCCCTCCCCTAAAATGGCTGCCGTTGTGACAAAATTTGAAAACCATTAATTTCTTAACGTACTTCTCTTGAAATATTCCCGAGTATATATATTGCAACGTGTATGCCTATGCATAAAAGTAGTTCTGTTGGTTGGTTTTAATACTATTCTGGTTATGAAATGAAAATCAATGAAAATATTAATTTTACGATACGAGAACTTTTCCGGAATGCGTTTATTTATAACATTTTCATCATTCGTCTATAGTGCGTTTTATGAGACTTATTTCCTTTCTCGTAGAATATTTTGAAGACGGTATGGCTATATTTATTGTCGAAATACATATGATTTAATTTATTATAATGTTCAGATGCAGCCAATATATTTGTGTGGCAGCTCAGCCGATGTCTAGAATAGAGACATAAACCAAATACATTTAAAAACACATTGAATATGTATAATGTAAATGGGGTAGAAGAAATAGAAATATTTATACAATTATGGATAGGTTAAATGAAATTATAATTAAGTACTGATTTATGAAATCATTTTGAGGCAATTTTATAAGGTACTAATGTATGTCGAGTAAGATAAAAGCATCAACACTGATGAAAGCACCTATAATACTTTCAGAGTATTAAGTTTTCTCCCTACGACATTCTTAAAACATGTAAAATATGTTACATATATATTATATAATACTTCGATATTGTGTGGACTAAGATCCACGTTGACAGGCCACTGGTATTTATAGAGTGTTAAATACTTTCGGTATGCAAATTAGGGACTCCTTCAGAGAGTAACTGCAGCCTTTGTTGAGTATATAAACAATTTGGCTGCTCGTTTCTCTGGAAACTCTCAGAATGATATATACGTCTCTAACGAGAACCCAATAACTTTCGAAAATCAAACCTTATTCAGTGAATCCACTCACAGCATCTACTAATAACAGAGACCTAGGTGTAATTTTAAGAACCTTCCGGTCCAGAGAACAAGGTGTCATTATTCCACTTTTCTCCTCCTTTGTACGGCCACACATCGAATACGGCTGCCCCTTGTGGTCTCCGCAGGAAAAAAAAGCATCTCGAAAATTGAACCACCCCAGAGAGCACTCACTGGTATTTATTTTATCGACCCCGAAAGATAAACGACAAATCGACCAAGGCGGAAACGAAAAGACGGACGAAATACTGCTAAGCATTTTGCCAGACATGCTAACACTTCTATCAGTCTTATTTTAAAATTAAATATTAGCTACTGTATACACCTTCACAGTATGGAACACTTAGCATATCAATTTTTTTCTCTAAAAGAAATAGCTCTCAAAATCTAAGGTTTAATTAACATATCGCTAGTTAAATGATGCTGATAATTTCTAACAGAACGAGATAGCGACTTATATGGTTATGCCCGAATAGGAGTGTTAGGGACTGTGTCATAAGCACGTTTATAAAGTGGAAGTAGATTTGAATATGGTAATTTCTTGTCCGTCTTGCTTACTTTCAAATTCAAATTCTTAATGCCGCTAGTTATTGAAAAGAAATGCTCCTCTCCTGTGAGGTGACAGCATAACGACAATAGGTATGCACATACACACTCACACACATACATATACACATACATGCACATACACACACATATATAAGGATATATATATATATATATATATATATA
>NC_068982.1:146296948-146298084 GCF_001194135.2 Octopus bimaculoides
TATATATATATATATATATATATATATGTAGTAAATAATTTACAAAAATATCAGTGGCCAGCATGCGTAAAAGAACCATAAAGACAAAATTATTAATTAATAATGAAGAGTGCTATTTCTAGCACCAGCAAAACAACTCAAAACCACAGTTTCCACTTGTACACAAGGGGGAAATCGAGGGAACGAGCAGTAAAATTTTAAGACCCCGTACCCTAGATGAAAATTATCGAAAATGAAAATCAGACATATCCATATCACAACGATTTCGAACTTTGTGAATAATCACTTAGTTCTCGTCAGTGAGTAATAGTGACCGAGGGCTAAAACCATACCCGCTTGTAGCATATATATTAATATCATCTGTGCAATTACGTTATGGCGTGCATTTCAAAGTTCCTCAAAGGTCATCGGCTACCATGTTGAAGACTGTGACTTAGATACAGTGGAATCACAGAGCTAGTCATCTGTATGTTTAATAGTAAAAACGCACTCGGAGAAATCATATAGTAAGAAATGGAAATGAATTCAAATCCTGGATTGAAAGAATCGGTGCAGCGTATCGAATTGTTTAATAGAGCCTGGTCATGGAAGGAGAGGATTCAGGCAGGCACAATTTGGTCTCCAATCTATCCAACAATCAAGTTGGCATGGTTAATAGTCATTTTACCCCCCCCCCCTAACAAAACCAGTAATCTACCGATAATATTTTCTATACAAAGAGAAACATCCAGAAATAGTGTGGAGCTCTATTAGATACAAAAGGGCGAGGAAACCAACATCAGTGTTCTTATAAAGAAAATCATCAATCGCTACTTGATGTGGATACTTAACACGTGAAATTTGAAACAAAAATGTATTGAAATTCACTCTGCAACAACTTCTTACAGGGGAATAAATATTGCACCTTGCTGCATATATACCAAAAATGTGTAGTAAATCTATGCATAAAACCTATGTATTCAATTTGTTCTAAGCATAGCATTATTATCCTGAATATATTTCCTTGCCTTTACAAGAATAAGTTTAAATTACTTAAGAAATAACAAAGGAAGGCGTATCGTATTTTCTTACAGTGAAGCGAAACATATCGAAGCCACTTAGGTCATGGAAGATATATATATATATATATATATATA
>NC_068982.1:146298833-146301150 GCF_001194135.2 Octopus bimaculoides
TATATATATATATATATATATATGAAGTATTCTGTTATAGGAATGGCTTCAACGAAAGTAATTCAGTTAATCGTCGGAGTTAACTTACTGTAAAATATATTCGATGATCATAGGAAAATGATATTTTGCGCACTTGCATATTCTGAAACAAGTAGACTTGTGATTACTGTTTATTGCACAGTTACTGAAAACCTACTTTAGAATGAAGATATTTTGTAATATATACTTCGTGAAACAAGCTCTGATGATATACAATCATTCTATAACATACTACCTAAATTTACGTTTGTTACTGTATAATATGTATAAACAGACTGTCTTCCAATCTAATTGATTTCGTTTGGAAAGAAAATAGATTCAATTATTTGCTGACTAGATGTCTACACGTTACAGATGTTTAACTAGCTATCAAATATACAATTCCAAGCTAGAATGATTAAAATACACAGACTTATAGAGAAAGACTTCTCAGCAAATTAATGCATACACGTTTTCATTTCAATGTAGCGAATCTGATCGAAATGCAATTACAAATCGTACTTATGTGAAGAAATAGACTTTTCCAGATAACTTGTATTATTTTATTAAGATATTTTCGTACAAATTCCAACTATTTCTGGAATGTTATAACTCTAGAGATAATTTTAGATATTTATGTACCACAATGGAATATAGATGTGAAGATTCAAAAACTGTCAGTAAATGGGGAATTCTATGTTTTCAATATGAATTTACAAAATTCATTGAATATGATGTTTTCATCCCTCCAATTTCATAGAGGTTATGTGCCCCCGACCATTTGAGAGTAACCAGGAACCTAAGCGCTTTGCACGTTCGAAACAATGGTCATTCTGTGACCGGCCGCAATAAACAACCTTCTAAATATTACTACACTAATTGTTTACAGTGTGCTTCTTTACAAATGTATGATGTATTAATCCCCCACACTCACATAGGTATGTATGTATATATAGATAGAAAGAAAGAAAGATAGATAGATAGATAGATAGATAGATAGATAGATAGATAGATAGATAGATAGATAGATATCAGTGTGTTGTATATGGGTCAAAGCATTTTGAAATTTATAGAGAATCTGTGTATTATAGAAGAGGATAGCAACGCAGTTCACAAATTAAATATTTACGATAACAAATACAAGGAGATTTAAATGCTTGATTTAAATATCAATATTGTGTTGGCGCTACCAGATCATATTTAGAAGTTAAATTACGTGTCTATCATATGGATGTGTTGGCTCACTTATTGAGTTGCAGAATTTCGAGCTGTAATTTCTGCCCTTGAGGATATTGCAGTTAGTTTGGGATGACGTATTCAAAGATGGAAATCATTCGAATCTCGTGACACATGTAATCTTCATAGAAGCCACTGGCAACCATTCAAATGTAGACGTTTGTTAATTACTTACTCGCATTTTCCTGGATCATTCTCAATAAAAATCGGAATCATTGCTCATAAAAAGATCTTGCGAAATGCTTCCGAGAGACTTAAATGCCCGTCTGTATAAGGTGCATTCAACACGTTCTATGAGCTTAGTAAGTTTGGGAACTACTAACTCTTAAGATCCGTTGCCAATATTGCATACAAGTGACTCATTATACACTTACGTTTGACTCATATCTTAAATTCTGACCAAAGGTTTCTTACTATATACTGACAAATTTGCAACAATTCCAGAAGACTCAATAGAAACAACAATCTGGTTGTGTGTACGAAATTTTACCAATATTAAGTTGATAAAGCATCTGTTTCTTCTGTAGCCCCGAGCATGATCACTAACCCTTCCTCACATGTTAGATATTACCAGTTACTTTACCTACTATAAGTATATATTTTCTGGAGATTACAGGGATAAATTTAGTGGACTTATCGTTCATGGTGATGAATATTACATGTTTGTCTGAGGAAACCAGAAGTATAGCACATGAGTTTATTATTATAATAATTATTATTATTATTTTTCAGTAGTTTTATTTTTATAACGTGCTTTCACTTCACTACCGAGCGCAGCTCTGTGCGCCTTGGGTATGTGCTGTGGTTTGCTGTGGTGCTCTTATGTTTACTGTATTGAAAGTGTTTTGCGTAGAATGTGTGCAGTACCCAGTAGTGCAATTTTCTGTATGTTATATATATTTGTAAGTCCTGCTATTTTTGTTATGTATTTGTCTGAATATTTTTTATTATACCTAAGGCACCTACTATGATAGGAATTGTTTCTGTTTTTAGATTCCACATTCGAGTTATCTCTATTTCCAGGTCTTTGTATTTTGAAAGTTTTTCCATTTCTTTTAGAGAA
>NC_068982.1:146301474-146305130 GCF_001194135.2 Octopus bimaculoides
TTCTATTATTATTATTATTATTATTATTATTATTATTATTATTATTATTATTATTATTATTATTATTATTATTATTATTATTAAACAAGTCGAAGAGCGCGATGTGATTGCAATATATATTTTATTGGTTGAACGATATTTCGACAGCAAACCTGTCTTTCTCGAGTTCAAAATAAAAAGTGATAAACATTCAAAATTATACAAACTCAAATCTAAAGTATGAACGAGAGCAACCAGCGTCCACACGTTGATGGAATGACATCATCAGTTTTTAAGTTTCAATTTTATAACAGGCAAAAAGAAAAATACAGAAAGAAAGAGGAAAGAAAAGGAAAAAGAATAATATTTAATAAAAGAGTTTTGTATAAATTTAATGACATTCTGTCATTTTATTCATTCCTCCAGGGCGTGATGTTAACAACTCCGAAACTTATTTCTCCTCATGCATTTTGAGAAGTGAATGTGAAGCAGAATCAGAATATTTTCTGAGAATATACACTTTCAAGGCTTTTTCGAAATTGCAGCCGTTTGAAGCAAAATGTTAAACATGCTCTGTCGAACTACTGTTATTGTGCCTGAGATCATATCGATGCCCTTTAAATATTTTGTTTAATTGTTCTGTTTTGCAACCAACGTAAATCAAGTTGTTTCGTGCATTCTGGCACGTACACCAAATGGGAATCTCTACATGTTCCACCTTCTGTATAAATCATAACATTTCTGTTATAATTCCTGATAGAATTCACTTGATTCATCTTGTTGAACACTGAACAAGGCTTCCCTCTCTTGCGGCTGTTTTTCAAGGTACAACGTGCAGATACTCCAATGTTACTTTTCTGGGATTCAGAAATAGTGGTCAGTAATTCTCTTATGTTCTTAGTCCGTCTAAAGTCTACAATAGGCGGCTGAGGAAATATCTGTTTGAAACGAAGATATTTTTCGTTACATGCTGGTAACTTTCATGCAACGCTTTTGAAATGCTAGCGAAATTTCGGTGCCAGTTAATCCCTAAAGAAATTCTGTCACATATTGTATTGCATTTGTTAAAATTATGCGTGAAGGTGTGACTGTCTTTACTAATCTTTGGTATTTCATTTGCTTTGCTGTTCCCTTTAATCGTGATTCACTGTAACTGCGTTTGAAATGATAATGTAGAAAGGCATTTGGATGTTTCCAGTAATCCCCTATGTCTGTACAAATCCGTTTTATCTTCAAATTTTGGATTTGACCGAGTCATGTAATGTGGATGATCGGAGCGGCGGTGGAGGTAAATGTGGGATGACGTGGGCTTGCAAAATAACTTTGTCACAATTTTGTCTCTAGAAAACGTAACTTTTGTGTCCAAAAATTCAACGCTAGTTATTGAAAAACTGGACGTAAATTTTATGTTGGCCTTAAAGCCATAGCTTTTAGCATAAAAGTCACAGAAATGCAAGAAGTCAGTTAATCTATCTTGTGATCCTTCCCAGACAAAAAAGACGTCATCAATGAAATGTAATCAGAGTATTGGTTCATAACCATGTAGGGATTTGAATGTCTTCAGAAATTGTCTCGAATTTCGTCATGGTACACCCCCTCGTTTGGTGGTAAAATTTTTGTTCAAACTTTATTGTGTTACTTTGTAACACAAACCTCAATAACCTACTGAGAAAGTTTGATGGGATACTTCTTTGACCGCTCTTTGAAGGCATCCATGCATGCTTCATCGTGGTTAATATTGAGATATAAGTAAGAATCATCCATGGTTACCAAAAAACAGTTTTCGACATGGCTTCGGTGCTTAAAAAAGTTGTTGAATTTAGACACAAACTCAAAAGTATCCCGAATATAGGAACTCGATCTTTTTACGACAGAGAGTAAAAAGCCATCCAGCCATTCCGAAATCTTGACTGTACAGCATTCATACCCGCTGCAAATTGGGCGTTTTGGAGGAAATCTTTCGAACTTTTTGTGTATTTTAGGAAGAACATAAAATACAGGTGCTCTTTCTGACAGCATAATCCTGGATTCGGTCATATTAATGAAATTGTTTTCCTCCATTTTCAAAATTATTTTGTCATGTTTCTCTCTGCAATTGGGGTTTGGATCGGCAGGTAATTCTTCATATGACGTTTTTTCGCTTAAAACTGCCCGGGATTTCTTCTTCTCAACAGATTAATGTATTAAATTGCTCTGCGATCAATTCATGGCAATTACTGAACTTTTTTTTTATCCAAAATCCCTGTACACCATCAGCTCCTGTTGCTTTCCAATTGCTTATCTTTTTACTTATATTTCTGATACTGTCTTTTGTGAAGTGGATAGCCACTTGCTGGGAATTAAAAAGCTGTTTGCTTCAGGTAGCAAAGCCATTCAGCTGTAGTATTATGTTGTTCTTGCTTACATCATATCTTTCCCCCAAAATGTCGACTTCCATCAGTATCAGGGACTAATCTTTCACGTTTTTTTATCATCATTAATATGTTGGTAAAATCTATTTTGGTCGGTTCTAAACAATTTATTTTGCTGGTATATCTTAATCCTTTGTTCAAAAATGTTACCTTTGCTTTTTTCGCATGTATTCGCTACTTCAGTTCTTTAGTTTTAAAATTCAGACCTTTTGTATCTATACCATACTTCTACCTAACTTTTTCGAATTTCCATTCATTCTTAAGTCCTTTATTTATTTTCCTGACAAGTACTGACGTTACATTGTTCAAAGAGTTTATATCTCCAGAAAGTCTCCTTTTCCCCCACGGTTGTTTATTTCCTCTTCTATCCGTCGCTGTTCTTTTCTCAGTAGTTCTCAATTCCATCCTTTCCGCCATAATCCTACAAGCAGCCTTGATAAGAATATTTGCTTGTGTAATGTTCTTTGTTTCAATGTGTCTCAATACATTATGGACTTCATTCGTCTCTTGATTTAAGCCCCATCAGTTAGTCTTCTTAAAGTCGCACATAGATTCTGTCCCTTCTGTATTTAATAGATCGAAAATGATGTCTATTGTTAATCGATCTTAATTATTTGAATAGTCACTCATCTCAATTCTTTCACAATTCACGGTATCATATTCTTGCGAACGATTGTCAATCTCTTCTACTATGACACTTTCGTTTCTCGCATGCCTAGCCTCAACCGATATCCTTATTTCAATAGCTTCTAGCTGTAGTTCTGTTCACCATCCATTCTGTGCATTCGTTTTCTGTACCCTCTCACAGGAAGGCCATTTGCATCCACTGGGGTACTGCGTTAGTAACACTCCATAACCACTATGTTACTTGTTTATTCCACTTATGTCTTGTAGCACGGCTAGCAGTTGGTGGATTGTGACCGGACCCACCCTGCTACGCAGTGGGCATTTGCTGGGTGCAGCACCTCCACCTTTGGTTCCAGTCCCCTTCACACCGTTACTGTCAGCTATTATGCTTAGTATTTTCACTCACAAATGAAGTGTGTTTTTAGGTTACTACCAACCAGTTTTTTTTTTATCGAGACATCATTTCTATCAAGGTAGTCTGTCGAGGCGAAAAGGGATTTGCTCCCCTGATTTTCAGCTCAGAGTGTTCCTTCTTTTTGGCTGCTTGCCATCCAAGGCTAACAAGTACAGCCTACCCGGAGCAATGGTTATTTGAAGGCGCCAGATACTTGCCTGTTCTCACTCTTCTGTTGGTTTGGC
>NC_068982.1:146305409-146311548 GCF_001194135.2 Octopus bimaculoides
AGAGAGAGGGCAAAGAGACAGACATACAGAAAAAAGACAGAAAAATTAGATATTAGGAAAATAAAAGGAAGATTGCCAAGGAAAGGTAGGAAGCTATTTAACCAAAAAGGAAGCAAGAAGAAGCGTTAATCTGAATCTAACGAAAAAATAGCTTACTGTTTGAATTGGTCCGTAAACTCAGTCCTATATATATAGTAACCAAAATGAAGTAGATTGACAAGTTTAGTTTTTGAACATGTGGAAGACACACGAGATGTCGAAATATCGTTCACTTGGTAACAATGGCACTCTTCTATGTTTGCTTCGATATCTTCTGGAGCAGTTACTTCAGTCGTATATATTATCATTATTATTATTATTATTATTATTATTATTATTATTATTATTATTATTATTATTATTATTATTATTATTATTATTATTCCATCGTAACACAGTGCAGGTAAAAATGCACCGGAGTCTTTAGTCATCTGTCAAGTCACAAGGACCTCAGACAGATAATACTTTCCGTAACATGTGCGCTGTGCCCAATAAGGCTGTGCTTTATGCAAGACATCAATCATGCATGGGATTTCCAGTTGCCTTAAGAAGTCCGGAAGTTAAACTCAGTGCGTAAAGAGACGTCAGAAATGCTGCTAAGCATTGTGACCGACACAGTAATGGTTCTGTTAGCTCACCGCCCTACAGAGGTCAGTTATATTGATTATAATTTTTCCATAAATGCGGAGGCTGTTCTATTACTGCAGATCATCAGTTCATGAAGCCAAAAGTGAAGAAAAACGCCATCCAGTCTCAAATTTTATTAATAGACTTTTAAGAAATAACGAAATTAACGTTAAATTTCATGTGTCATATATAGAATTTTCCTACCTACTTAATAATCTTTGCAAACATTTGAATAATCTTTGCAACCAATTGAATAATTTTTACAAGCAATTTAATAATAAAAATTTATATTAATATAATTGAAAATAAATTTATTCAAGAAGTATTCCTCGCTCCGCAGAACGTATTAGGTACCCCAACATTTTTCTGTAAAAGGCCCTACAGTGTTCTACTGATATTTCCCCAAACTTATTTTCAATAAGTACCCTATAATAGCACCTCTCCTTATCACCAAATTTTTTCAGAGAAGATATTCTCTATCGGGTTGAGAAAAGAGCAATATGGTGGAAAATACCTAATGTTATAGGTAGGTACTTCCAAATCTTCAGATAAACCCCTATAGTGGAGAATTCTTTCATTATCTATAATAAATACTGGAATTCTTATGCCTTTTTCCAAACAAGGTGTCTTTATCTCTTAGAGAGGTATCTTGAAATCTTCACCCTAACCCTAACCCTCTCATGTATTTTATGGTATATCATCCCATATTTATTCATAGCCGCAACAACAGAAATGTTTCTGCTTCACGCAACAGGTAGGGTTACATATGCTGATTGTCCACTCCTATTACGACCTCTGGCCTTGTTACCACCGGAAGCCCTACTTCATCTAAATCGACATAGTTCTTGTCATCATTATTCGCTTCAAGATTCTCATAAACAGTGGCATATGCCTTCCTGAGTTTAATTGCGCTTTGACAATTTATTCGTTTAGAAACGAGCGTGACTCTTATTAAAGTTTAACGAAACTGGCGAAGATTTCTATCATTAGTACTTATTGATACTTGAATACCGAAAGTCTCGAAGACCCAATTACAGAGCCTTTTTAGAGTGCTAGTAGAAGTTTGATCTACATAGGCGAGCAACTGCTCTTTAACCTCTGCAATAAGTTTACAACACATATCACCTCCGCGCTTCGAAGGGAGTATATCACCAGTTTACAGGTGTCGTTTTACAATACTGTTATTGTATGGTACATTTTCCAATACATAAAAGTTATATTGGAAACTGTATAGCCCTCCGATGTTTTTGCCACTATCCTCATTCTATCATTATTGGAAACTGCTCTCCTCCGTTTTGGGGGTTGTGCCCCTGATAGAGGTATTAGATTTTCATTCGCATCGGCATTCATAGCAGCAGGGTCATCGGCATTCATAGCAGCAGGGTTATTGCCATTTATAGCAGCAGGGACATCGACTTTCATAGAAGCGGGGTCACCGGAATTCATTGCATCAGGGTCATCGGCATTGACAGAAGAAGGGTTATCGGCATTCATAGCAGCAGCATATTCGGCATTCATAGCAGCATGGTCATCGCCATTCATAACAGCAGTGTCATCGGAATTCGTAGCATCAGGCGCATCGGTATGTATTGCATCAAGGTCATCGGCATTCATAGCAGAAAGGTCATCGGTATTCATAACAGCAGAGTCATCGTCATTCATTGCATCAGGGTCATCAATATTCATGGCATCTGGGTCATCGGCATTCTCAGCTGCATTTTCATCGGCATTCATAGTAGCAGGGTCGTCGGCATTCCTAATAGCAGGGTCATCGAAATTGATAGCAGCAGGGTTAGCACCATTCATAGAAGCGGGTTCATCTGCATTCATAGCAGCAGGATCATCAGTATTCACAGCATTAAGGACAACGGCTTTCATACTAGCATGATCATCGGCATCCATAGCAGCAGTGTCATCGGAATTTATAGCAGCAATGTCATCGGCATTCGTAGCAGCAGACTCGTCGGTGTTCATAACAGTAGGGTCATCCGCTTTCATAGCAGCAGAAACATCAGAATTCATAGCAGCACTGGCTATCGCCATTCATAGCAGCAGGGTCATCGACCTTCATATCAGCAGTGCCATCATTATTCATAGCAGCAGGGTCATCGACCTTCATATCAGCAGTGCCATCATTATTCATAGCAGCAGGGTCATCGACCTTCATGGCAACATGTTTAAATAAAATAAAATATCAAATAAAATAAAATCTACATTATTTACATTATTTACATTTGACGGATATTTGTCCTCATCTTGTTTGTTGTTAGCACAACGTTTCGGCTGATATACCCTCCAGCCTTCATCAGGTGTTCTGAGGAAATTTCGAACCTGGGTTCTCATTCCTAAGGTATTGTTTGATGTTATTATTATTATTATTATTATTATTATTATTATTATGATTATTATTATTAGTAGTAGTAGTAGTAGTATTATTACTACTATTCATGTAACTGCGTGGAATTGATTCCAGGCAGGGAGCTGAAAAGTAATAATAATAATAATAATAATAATAATAATAATAATAATAATAATAATAACAACAACAACAACAACAACAACAACAACATCGAAAAATACCTTAGGAATGAGAACCCAGGTTCGAAATTTCCCCGAGACACCTGATGAAGGCTGGAGGGTATATTAGCCGAAACGTTGAGCTAACAACAAACAAGATGAGCGCAAATATCCGTCAAATGTAAATAATGTAAATAATGTACATAATTCCTCATCTTTTAAATATAGAACTGTAAAATGAAATCTATTTACTTCAATTTTTTCAAATGTAAAATAGTTTAGCTTTTATATAAGCCTGGAGTGCTTTGATGGACGATATTTCGAAATTTTTCCAAATTCAGTATTTTATTCAACAATAACTACCTCGTATTATAAATTGTACAAAAGTGTTTATTTAAATTTTTTCTTATGTTTATTATTATCCTGCTGGCAAAAATTGTGAAATTTCTTGCAAAGATAATTAAATTACTTGCAAAAATTATTCACTTGGTTGCAAATATTAGTCACCTGGTGGCAAAGATTATTCAAATAGTTGCCAAAATTATTCAGTTGGTTGGAAAGATTATTAAGTAGGTAGAAAAATCCTATAATTTCATGGAGGAAGAATTTTTTAAGGAATAAAACACAAATCTTTGAGAGCAGAGCTAATATACACATATTTTTTCCTTCTTGTTTTAAGATCTTTCAACCTATATCGTCTAGATTATGATCAATTTTACAAAGTACCCAAATGTTCGAATTTCATTCTTACGCTATTAATATTTAAGCTACATTCGGCAAATCAATAACTTCAAATATATAATTCGCTTCTGAACTATAAGTTTTATCCTCAGTGAGGATCGTAATAATGACTAGATTGGAGGCGATATTGACTTAAGGAAATAATGAATTATTCGGTCTATTTTTGTTTTACGCATTCTTTATTATCCCAATAAAATTTATTTCCCAGCATACTTACACTTTCTTACACCTACTTATAAGTTCAATGAATATATTGATAATTGCTGCAGTGTCTCAAAAGCATTATACCAAATTACAGATTACTATTCATGTAGTAGAAATATTTTCGCTTCAGTAAAGAATTTTATTTGTGTATAATTTTAAGTGGAATGATATATAAACACTACACGTCAAGTATAAATTCACTATAAAACATAAATCAATTTGCAATGCTGGAAATTGAAAAATGTATCACTATTATTTCACGTATAGCAGTAATCAAGACCGTCAACTGAACGTGGAGGTTTGGTTAGAACACACGATACTGATTTATTTACTGCAAGAGGATCTCTCTTAAGAACACAAGCACACAAAATCATATCGTTCTCAGAAGAGAATTGTCTGCTACGAGCGCCCGAACTGCCAGATCACGTGCTTTCACCCTGGACCAGGTTTCTCAATGAAAAATGTCTATCAGTACAATAACAGACAGATTCTCTAGCAAAAATATATAGAATTTCTATATATATAGAATCTGTCTAGTCAGGCATTTGTATGGCAATTGGTATTGGACTATTAAAATATTATTAATAGCCGCAAAAGCAATTTGTGTGTTTTCTTGTTATTGATGATGTTGTTGCTGTTGTTGTTATAATCTTGTTTGCCATCTTTACGTAAAGCTTGTTTTAGTTCCCCCAGTCCTGTATTAATTGTTTTGTATTTTAAGAAGCCGACTGACTACTTGCAGCACTATTTAATGAGTTAATGTAGGGTATATTTGAAAAGGAGAAAAAAATCCTTTCAACGTTACAATCAGGCTTGAAAAGTGATCATGAATTTCTCTATAGTGTTTTTTTTTATTTGTTTGTTTTTTGTCATCTGCATTTATGAAATAACCCTATTCTGTTTCATACGGTAAGTAAAAATCATATTTAAGTAGAATATAATGGATTATTTTTATCATTAATGAAGTCAGACGATCTGTCCAACAAAAGCTTTTAACAAACCAAAAACTCAATTCCAAATAAATATGACAGTAATATTTTAGGTAATATATAAAAACTTCACCAGTCACATTTCCTCCACATATATTACTGGCTGAAAGTTTCGAACTTTGAACTTGTTATCTTTATGTTGTTAACTAATTTATCTAAGTTTCCAATTTCTCTACTTTTTAAGAAATATTTGTTTGTTTTTACAGAGTATAATGTCTTGAATTTTGTAAAATTTTCTATAGTGGAAATGCATTTAATATCAGGAATTTTATAAAATTTTATACAGTGGAAGTGTATTTAATATCATGTAGTAGAATTACATAAAGTTTTGTTGGTTGTATTCAGCAACAATTTAAATGCGAATAGCATAAAATAGTGATTAGAGCTTTCAATGATTGCTGCGTAGTTTAGGTACGAAAGATATGCTTCATTTGAGCAGAGGAGTTAGGTCCATCACTTAAAAAATAATTTCAGATGATAGTCGTATAACTTGAGCAAAAAGTTTCTAACTGTGGCTTTAATACTCGAGCAAAGACAGTCTAATGTTATCTACATTGTTTAAGATATTGATTAACACTTCATTTGTAATACTGATCGCTGCAACACTTGAGAGCAGTGGCCTTCTTATGATAGCTACAACACTGAGATATTGATAATTGCATCACTTGGAGATAATAGTAGTTGCATCACTTAAGAAGAGGCTGACAGCTGCATCACTTCAGCAGACAATTTTTAATGATATTTGTCCTCACTTGTGCAGAGACTTTCTCAAAATAAATGCGTGCAGATTTAGAACAAGCTAGCCGTTCTACTGAAACAATCTATATACTACTAAACTTCTCTTAATACTTGCTTGCTTGCTTGTCTGTCATTTAATATAGCCAAACCGGTGTATAATGGGAAAATACTCTGAGAGTAAAGCACCCCTGAAATGTGAATACAAACGGAATAATACAAGTTTCGCGTAAATCGGACACCAGATTCCTGAGATACGCGCTTTGTGTGTGTGGGGGGGGGGGGGG
>NC_068982.1:146312053-146318682 GCF_001194135.2 Octopus bimaculoides
GTGAGGAAACTTCGGTAAAACAAAAAAAATAAAAACAATTGTAAATATTTTCAGAGGAAAAGGTGTACGATTCAAGGAAGATTTGGCTGTTCTTTCTTATTTCTTTTCTGCCCACAAGGGGCTATACACAGAGAGGACAAACAAGGACAGACAAACGGATTAAGTCGATTATATCGACTCCAGTGCGTAACTGGTACTTATTTAATCGACCTCGAAAGGATGAAAGGCAAAGTCGACCTCGGCAGAATTTGAACTCAGAACGTAGCGGCAGACGAAATACCGCTAAGCATGTCGCCTGGCTTGCTAACGTTTCTGCCAGCTCGCCGCCTTTTGGCTGTTGTTTCTAGCACATCACAAATCACCCTCCGTTTTCAGCCTCACACATATTGATGTTTTCACAATATTTTTCTCTCATAAAACACATTTTATGGAATGATGATGTGGTCCGTTGGTGGAATATAAGCAACATATAAATATTGTAATTTCAATTTTTACCCCCACCATAATCAATCGAAGCTATATGTGCATATAAGAAAAAAGATTTTTTTAACAAAAAAGCTTGCTAAACCACCGTAGATAAATGCCAGCAATGACATTCTCAGGCTCTCCAATATTTTAATTTATAAAGAGAAACAGTCAGGAGCAGGAGGAGGGGTTGCAAAAAAATCATAACTTTAAAAATTTATAGCATATGAATGTATTTATGGTGAGAAAAATATTGAAGAACATCAATACATTCGAGAGTGAGTAAGAAATAGGGAGGGCTGTCTTGGCATGTGCTAGAAACAACTGCCTAATCCCCCTTAAAACACTCACTTCTTCCTCTGAAAATATTAACAGTTTTTAAAATATTTTCTCGTACCGAAATGGTTCCTCCCATGGTTTTCAAATGTCAAAGAAATTGGCTAAAATCGGTCGAGAGAGGGAGGAAGATGATGGGTGGAAGGGTTTACAAAAAAATTTTAAAACTTTTTTTTATAAAAAGATGTTACCCACCCACATCTTTTCAAAGTAGTGGTTAAAAAAAAATGGCAAAATCCCCGTGAAAACGGAGTAGTTCCAACTTATTTTGTTTTAGTTATGAAGGGAAAAAATTCGGATCTTATGAATTTTCGGAAACTTCTCTCCCTACCCCCTTGAAACATTTCTTTACCAGAAATCCCTACTGACTCTGAATTCACAGTATGTAAGCAGTACTTGTTGAAAATTTTGTTAAGAAGTATCCATTTTCTGTAAGTTATGAGGCAACACATTCGGGGTGGGGTACGCATCTGTAGTTATGCCAGTTTTGTTTGTGTTCTTGCTTGCGTAAGTGCTTTAATACAACCACGGCGCATAGTGGGAAAACACTTCGAAAGTAAGGTACCACTGAAATGTGAATAAAAATGGAATAAAACAAGTCTCGCGTAAATCGGACCACATATTCCCGAGATACGCGATTTTTTGGGACCTTCATAAATAGCCAAAACGCTGCATAATGGGAAAATAACCCTGAAATGGGAAAATTGTTGCCATTAATTGTATGTTTACATTATATAACAATTCCTTTTGTATTTTTGTAAAAGTGTGTCCATATACCAGAAATAAATGTTGTTACTGGAGTTCAAGTTTATAGCGGAAGTTCAGTTCCATTTCTATTAGGTGCTCTAAATAATCAGTAAAACCTTGAACATGAACTTGTAAACCAGACCTATAATGACACGAACGAATTGAAATATTTAACTGAATCATCACTACATGCAATGTTGAAATCAGCTTCAATGTTTTATAACCAGAACCGTCAATGACCCACCGGGTTACGGGTAGTCTAGCATACTCCATATTTTAAAGAGAGCCGCTTCTTTTTAGATAATGGTAGAAACATTTTGTGCAAAATATTTTAACGACAGCAACATATTTTGAGTGAATATATTTTAATGAGGAATTCATTACTTAAAAGAATATGGGCGATATTGCTGGAAACAATGATAGCTTACTTTGTCTGTCATTCTTTCTCTCCTGTGTTTTCTTTATCTTGATAAAATTACTTCATACGCTGGCGACGACAAGACTTTTAGGATTGTAGAGTTTCTTTGTTATACTCTCCTAAATAATGATTGAAGCATATTGCGTGTCGCTTAACAACTGATAAGTGTCTCACTTGAGATATTCATAGCTGTATTTTATAAGCTACCTATATATGCATACCCTGAGAGAGTACATTTAAATGATAGTTCTATTCATTTTACAGGTACATTATAGAATAGGTACAGAATACATTTGCACCTACTAGGTAAAAATTATCTAGAGATAGCTTCCTTCTTTTTCTTTTACTGTTACTTTATCTCTTGACACAACGATAAATACATAATTTGTTTCAATGATAGCTGTATGTCTGCACATAATGATAGCAACATCTCCGCATATAACGATAGCTTCATTTCCTGATGTAACGATTACAAAATTGAGATATGGACTGCTTCATCCATGGCTTCATGTCTTTTCCAAATGATAATGATAGATTCATAAGACGAAATAATGATATTTTCACTTTCTTGCAGAATGTTAGTTTCATCTGTTGACATAATAACACATTCATTTGTGGTGGTAATGATTGCTATTTGTCTTTACTGAGATATTTTGTGATAAGAACAGTTACAGTAATTGAAACTTTCATAGCATTGTTTCTTGCAGTAATAGCAATTTAATAACTTGAGAAAAAAAGTTCATTAATTGAGATAATTACGGCTTCACATACGGCTTCGATGTTAACCGCATAACAGATACGATATGCTTTCATGTGACATCACTAAAATATTAATACAAAACTTGCATGTGATATCAGTTCCTCTTTTCAAGTGGAATTTCCTCTTAAAACATTTTTCAAATATATCCTAGATAAAATTATCGGAAGCCCGTAAGTCGTCTGAAATATGGCTGCCTATGACAGTTCTGTGCACAGTAAATTAAGAGACCCCATCTGAAAACTTTGTAACATATTTTCTCTCTCGTTACATTCACTCTTGCAAACTTTTTCTACAGATAACTATGCCCAGTCAACTGTTAGTAGAATGGACATAGTATGCATGTATATACATAATGAATATATTTATCACACTTTGTGAAATTATCAGAATATATATCGAACGTGTTGATGCGTCACCTAACATTATCATGTAACCACGTTGTTTACAACACACACACACACACACAAGTACACACACGCATATTTGTGCATCAACTCATGTATATTTTTATTTAATGTCATGGAGTTATCTACAATAGAAAACGGCAAATATATAACAGTTACGATCTATCTTTACATGACATCTCTAAAATATTAATGTAAAAATTGCTTGTGATATAAGTTTCTTTTTGCAAATGGAATTTAATCTTTAAGTATCTTCCACATAAATCCTCGATCAGTAAATTTATCGGAAGGCTGCAAATCGTCTAGAGTACGGCTGCCCATGGCAATCCTGTGCTCTCTAAATTGACAGGCTATATCTCAATAGTTTGTGAAACGTTTTCATGGCAACCGGCAAAGCTGCGTTGATGTCATATCTCCTGATGTATACTGTTGTTATTTAACGATGTGGAGTTATCTACAGCAGAAAACGAACAAATAGGAAAGGAAAACATATTCGTAGGAAAGGAAAATATATTGAGCCTAGAGAGTGGGTAGAAAGAAGAAATGTGATAATATTAATTTGTTTGCTTTCAATTAGCGTTGAAGTGAAATGTGCTACAGTTCTTGAGAAATTTCGATTCAAATAATGGTCACCGGCGTTCCGGTCTATTTTTCTTTCTGAAGATATGTACTATTTATGTACGTACAATCTCGAAGGTAATTGTGCGTATTGAATGTTTTCATATTTTTTGCAATTAACCTATATATGACCTAGCTTTTATTCTGCGACACGAAGCTTTAAATTTGTTGGTCTTCGTTTGGGATGAATGGTATTTTCCTATACAAACCCATTATTCGAGAATGGATGTATTCACAGGAAGGTAATATTGTTGTGCAAATATTTATAACAATGTATTTTAATTTTCGTAATCAGATAGAATTGCTAGTTCTAATACAATCCAATATTAAAAGAATGTTAGAATTAATTACTCATTAATTTCTGCTTCTATACGGGAAATCCCATAGATAATAGATAGAACTCTCAGTTTGCGTGTAACTAAAATAGATTGCGTTAAATGTCGATAATGCCAGTATACTTTGGGTTATCAAAATTAGAATTTTATTATTTAGATGAAATTATCCGGGAATTTCCAGCAGAAAGTATGTGTTTGTGAGCATACGAATGGAAACATTTATATCAATGTTCTGTGCTATTTAAGGACGTAGAACATTATTTTACATTTATAACAATACAAATTGAAGTAGCAATATATGGATTTACATTAGAAAACATTGTCATTGATTATATCAGTTATCCCAGAGCAACTTCCTGATATATGAGGAATGATATCTATTATTTTACATAACGGAATGTGGATATTCGAACATAGAAAATCATATATTCAGTAAATAATTCAAATCTGTTAATCTCATAGATTTTCAGTTAGCATTGAATACATGTGTTATTAGTTTGATATATCCCTCTTGTTACTTCCACATCATTTGTGCATTTTTCTTTAAGACCTCTATATTCTAAAGCAGCAACTAATCATCAACATTGTATTTATGCTATTCTAGGAATAATGGAAGAAAGATGGTAAGTTTAAATTTATTTTATGTAATGATTATTCACATGTAGAATGTTCAAACATGTATCGATGGAATGCTAAAAGGACAATCCGAAATACAGTGATGAATATAGAGTATACAGTTAGGCTGTTAAAAAATTATCTGAGTGATATTAAAATACTAAATCTCTTCAAAAAGTTCTAATTTTGAATATCTCATTCAAAATTATTCGCTATTTTAATGTTGGGATTATTTTTATTACCCTACAAGTTGTCTGCATTTTATACATTAAACCAATACATAATGGAGCATCCACTGTATTACAGTAAATTATTGGGGAACAATTTATGCAATGATGTTCGTGTTTTAAAAAAAAGGTAGATCCTACTGGTTGAATTTATTTCATTATATTTCTAAACTTGTGCATAATGTGCAAATATAATGAATTGCAATGTGCAAAAACGAAAGTTATTCAAAAGAAATGACGATAGTGAGACACGGTAATGATACAACCATCCACTATTATATACTACTATATTCTCACAAATATAACAATGCAATCTTCCAACTAGTCATCAGGGAATCGTTTATCGATTTATTTTGTCAACTGACTTGCTCGATTTATATTAGATACAGATTTATAGGATTTAGAGCAACATGAAATTCTACGTAGTTACAACACAAAATAATAAATGAGTATTTCCTTAGCTTCTAATCTTCCTTGCAACCATATCTTGGGATAGAATTGTTTAAACGATGACGTTTTTCAACAAAATCCATCATTATTATGCGACGTTTGACTATTAATAAAATTATTCAGGAAGTCATTCGCAATATAAATTGTGAATGACCATCCAGTACCAATATTTTCCGGGAATCCACCCAAATTCAAATCTACTAAATTCAGTATAGTGTAAAAATTACTTCATGAGCATTTTGAAATGTACGCAGTGATCAAAATTTTATTTACCACATTAATTTTTGTATGTTATTTCCTTTACAAATTAACAAATTAAGTAAAGTTCATATGATTGGAAGTTTAATAAGAATTCCTAGTAACATAATAGCATGATACAAAACAGTAAAAAAAAAACGTATTAAACTTATTCTGTAGAGATATATTTTGCACAGATGAAGAGACGGAATAGATTTTATTCTCAGCATTGTAATTCCTACTAAGATAATTAATCAAGTTCTATCTATGTAGGAACAGAATTAAAGATTTAACAGAAGTTGCAATGATTTATCATAATTGCGCATCATTACATCGTATCACCAATTAGCAATTTAGCTTCTTAAAGGTATTTTATCTTATATGACAATCATCTGTCTACTAATAGATTGAAGAAACATTACTCCCTTAATTATTTTCATTTTGATCAACTTCAATCTTAATTATACTTGTGGCTGACAGTGGAATTAAATAAGCAAATATATGATATTTCCTTCATAAAACAAGCTCAGATTGCATCACAATATTGACTACGTGGTTTAAGATTTAGGCTGGTGACAACGTGGTCTACACGTAATCCACAAATGGTTACATTGTAAATGAAATTTGTCGAATGCATTGGAGATAAACTTAAACCGCACAACCATTAAATATGAAAATCGAGTCAATGAAACATAAAAGATTGTCCCATGAATATATCTATCTCAACGTCTAGCTGGGTATCCGTTTCGGACAATGAGTTATTCTGTTTTAACTAGCATTCACGTTAAACCATGAATAGGATAATCGTTGATATGGTTTCTCTCTCTTTCTCTCTCACACACATATACACACACATGTATGTATGCATTATTTTCTTTCGAACACCTGGCATTCCAACGTTATTATGTCGTTTACGTATCAATAATTGCATAAAACACTTTACCCGCTACTGAAATATATATAGAGTATGCAGTTTAGGACTTTATAATAAAATAATTAAATAACCCGCCTGTTTTA
>NC_068982.1:146319132-146326317 GCF_001194135.2 Octopus bimaculoides
TATATATATATGTATGTATGTATCGATGCACTTGCGTGTATCTGTATATATGTAGTTTTGCCAAGTATCAAAAGTTTGTTAGATTGTAGGTATGTATCTATTCATATCATAGGTTTTACACGTCTTCTGATGTCTGTATCGAGATTCCATATCCTTAGTGTGAGCTTTTAAAAATCTGTGATTTTACATGTATAGGAAAGACTGATCTGGGCTGGGTAGCAATCCTGTGAAATACATACGTGTGTGAATGAAATTAAATTGGGAAAGAAAGCGGAAAGTATAGGGGAAGGCTCTTTTCCTTATAATCTTCCTCTGCATACCTAAGTATTCTAGAGTATAATGACTAATATTGAATAGTCATTCACTATCCAAAGTAATACACTTCCATCTTCACCTCTAGTGAATTACTTCTTCTTTGCTGAAGATTTCAGAATTCGAAATGTTATTATGCATTCGCTTACGTATCGATAATCGCATAAAACACTTGTACTCGCTATGTATAAAGAGTATACAATTTAGAATTTTATAGTAAAGAAATTAAATAACCTTGTGAGTAGATTTGGTAGACGGAAACTGAAAAGACGCTCGTCGAATATATGTATATATATATGAGTGTGTGTGTGTGTTTGTCCCCCCACCAACCTTGCATGACAACCGATGCTGGTGTGTTTACGTCCCCGTAACTTAGCGGTTCGGCAAAAGAGACTGATAGAGTAAGTGCTAGGCTTACAAAGAATAAGTCCTGGGGTCGATGTGCTCGACTAAAAGTGGTGCTCCAGCATGGCCGCAGTCAAGTTACTGAAATAAGTAAAAGAGTAAAATAGTAAAAAGTAACCCTCCTGTATTAATCTACTCTTGTGCGTGTGTGTGTGTGTGTGTGTGTATGTGTGTGTGTGTGTATGTGTGTGTGTGTATGTGTGTGTGTGTGTATGTGTGTGTGTGTGTGTGTATAGGAATATATACATATCTGTTTGTATACATACACACACACACACACACACACACACACACTCACATACTCATATATACACATATACACACGGGCAAGAATCATAATCAGAATGGATATTTTTTACGTATGTGTATAAATGTGTCTGTGCATTTATGTGTGTGTATGTGTGTGCGTGCGCGCGCTTGTGTGTATCTTTGAACACCGTGCAATATACAGAATGAGCATAATATATATTAGATGTTTTCTGTATATTAACTAGTGGTACAAAATGTATTCTATTAATATGTCAACATTTTGATTAAATTAAGTATATTGATATATCCCTTTAACTCATGGTTAAATATCCTTAATTAAACATATCTTCTCTTAATATAGAATTGCAGTTAGTTTCTTTTTCAAACGAAAATTTAATACTACATAATAACTAAAACCACATTTTCTTTATTCAAATCAAATCGTTAGTATGATAATTTTATAATTAAAAACTAATTAGATAATTCAAGGAAAGAACAATGTTTTGGTATCATTACATATAGCTGCATTACCGGAGCTACATAGTAATCCATATGCTTCAATTAATGTAATTATATAAAACAAAACACTTCTAAGATAAACTAAAAATGTTGACATAAGTCATTTCTTTTTCCGCTGCTGTAAACGTCATTAAACTTCGTATTCAAGTTATGGAACCCTCTTTGAATTTTCTATTCCAGTAAACGTGTGTGCCACCGGGTTATATTTTTCACAATTTTATTCATATCAATACATATAATTAATCTGCGTTTCATTTCACTTACACTGTTGAATTCCTTTTATAAATAGGCTATCAAATCGCTTGAAAGAACAGCTAAAGTTTTTTTTTTTTAAACCAGACTACCGTCTTGTGAAGAATTGGCAAAGTAAGTAATTTTAATGTTGTAGACCTAAACGTGACGTCTGTTAAAAGAATGGGATATCACGGAGGAACTGTGGGTGAGCATCGTCTCACTCGGTCAGGTGCTGAACCTAAACAAGTTCAATGTGTGTCGCCCGAAAAAGAACTTTACGTACATTGCTCATGGATACCTCACGTATACCATGACAAAACCATACTCACTATATTTTCAAGTATCAATATATGTGTATTTATCTCGAATCTAATTATAAAAATACTGTTTTGTTTATGTATCATTGTTCTCGTTATCTAGAGTAAGTAAGCTTTTAGATAATAGTAGCCATTTTCGTTGTCAGTGAATTTCCGTAGCGAGAAGATGCTGGATGATATTGCTGAGAAATGGAGACACTGTGAAATAACGATCATGACTTTCGAAAGCGAAATGCGCTTGGGATATCTATAGGTAAAATGGTGTAGATGGGATATAGAGAGTAATATATGTCTTATTAATTAAAAAAAACTACATTTGTATTAGCAATAGAAGTGACAAAGAAATATTGTTGATTAGTTGATAAAGCTCGCTAATTAATTAGCTTTTTCCAATCTGTAACAACCTGGAATGTTAGTGATGATTGCAGTTCTGTCATTTCTTGTATAAAAGAAATTCCTGTACAAAGACTCACCATTGGCTGTGAAAACCATAGTAGTTTCTCTGTTTGTCAGCAAAGGGACATCGTTCGACAGGAAGTGTGTTGATGGGGTGTGCGACATAGAAACGGTGTGACAGAGACAGAGAGAGAGACACACACACACACAATGAAACAAATGGAGAAAGAGAGATAAACAAAGATAAACACAGAGAGAGATAAAGACAGAGACTGTGTGTATGTCTGTGTATGCGTTTATTTTAACTTCGGTGCCTACATTTGACTGCTCGGTCATCATGGTTGTTTAGTAATTCAGCTGTAGACTGTAGAAGTTTCATAAATTCAGTTTATATAACAGCTGAAAATGTTGCTGTTCAGTTTATATATCAGCTGAAAATGTTGCTGTTCAGTTTATATATCAGCTGAAAATGTTGCTATTAATTCTAGTTGTTGTCTTTTTTTTGTTTTGTTTTTTTGAAATGTAAAAACTTTTAGCATAAATCTTCAGGTCGTCTACAAAGAAAATATGAGCTATATTGATGTTCTAGCTGTTGAAGGTCCTAGCCTGTAACCATTTGTTTTTTGTAATAGGAACGATAATGGATTCAGTGCCAAAATAAATACAAGTACAGAAAGACTATCTCCTAGGAATATTCCCTTTGAAATGGTTATAATATCTGAAACAATTATTCTGTCCTCAGTTGGAAGGGTGAGAATTGTGGTCCATGTCTTTGTGAGACTCTGTCTATAGCAGCAATTAGGGTGGTATGTATGTATGTATGTATGTGTGTATGAGTGTATGCATGTGTGTGTGTATGCATGTATATTTATATACGTATATACTGATAAATATATATATATAATGTATGGGAGTTTAGTTCACAGGTGATCTAAGCTATAAAGTTCGCTAGGTAAGTAATGTAACGGATTACTACGGCTCCAATGTTATAGCCCAGACGGTAGTTATGGAACGATTGCAAATTTCCGATGCAGCAGATATATAATTGTTAAAGAGAAAAAAAGAAACGTTAATGCAAGGTAAACATCTCAAGTCATACACATTATTATTAGTGGGGAAAAATTGAAAGTCTTACAGCTGTGGGTATCCCAGAAGCATCTGTAAAACTGAATCTTTTTTCCAATAATAATAATGTATATGACTTGAGATGTATTGCCTTGCCTTAACGTTTGTTGTCCTCTTTAACAGTTATATATATATACTACTAAGACGAAAAACATTACAGACTTCTCTCACCAAGAAATATTTCTGTTTATAGCCCAATTGTTTAGGAACGATAGCAGCATTTGTAATTGTTATCGACAGCACTGAAGAAAAAAATATGATTCGTTTCGTAATGCAGTTTGAATATTAACAAGGCATTGTGATTCTATTATATATGGAGAATGAACAGATTCACAATCTTCTTCGGTCTAGCTACACGGCCAAAACATGGACTCGGTTCCTACTGACTTCTCATAAGACAGCACGCTGAGTTTTACAATATTCCAGGAGAAATGCATTTATTCAACAGGCGTGGACGTATATCACATTCAGGTACGATATTAACCTGTAATTCTAGGTCATATGCATCTTCTTTTTTTAGCTAACGGTGCTGTGCGGGAAAATGTCAGAAAGTGTAACATATCAATATCAGCGCCCGTTGTTCTTTTGAACGTGTTTATGAGGGTTGTCCTCTGAAACGTCAGATACCTATACCGATGACTGATTATCAGCTCTGTTCCAGATTATTTTCCGTTCGATAATCTGCAATAAGCCTTATGGAAATTTCGCTGTGGATATTTTAAATTTCGGAACAGACACTTGCATAGTATTCGTTGCGTAACGCATTTAGATACATTCTTGGTGTGTTTGTTTGCAATCCAGAACCCTACTAAGATAACTTTGTATAATCCTGCAAAGGAGCTTTCACTAATCTGATTGTATGACCTTTCATACTGAGATATATCACTGGTGGGCTTAGTGCGACCTTGCCTTTAACTGCCATAAGTTTTCGCAGGGATTTTACAGTAACGATAATTTTCACTCACCGTTTGCAATTCTCTAGTGATTTGAGGTCTATGATTCATTAGACCTTCGTTAATATATCATCAAGTCAATATTGTTGATTACTGAATTTATTACTCACTATGCACTTGATGATTAAGTCTAATTGTTCATATTTTTTTCTGGAGATATCCATATATTTTGGTGGTTTCCTTCTCATTGCAGCTGTTCCCCAATCTACCATCTGTTAATGAACAGTAAACATAATGCAATACAGTAGCACATTCAATGTTTAAAATTGCAGTACTCGATATATGCAAGGTGTACTTAGCTACCTATTTCATCGCAGATAACATAAGATCAGTAGATTTTCTATCGATTCGTGAGGAAATTGCTCACTATTGTAGTTGCTCATTAATGTAGATAGCGAACATTTGTTTGAATGTTAGCCTAATAACTTAGAGTTATGTATATTCTTCATTCATTACTGTTGTTTGTTCATAATCACTTAGCGCTCGGCCATATAATGGCGACTTGTTATTACGGTCGCAGTCCATTTTGCTTACGGTCTTCTCAGAATAAAGATACGTTGTTATGTTCTGACATTGTTTTAAAGTGCTTTTTTGATGGTTAGTAAAGATAACAGCAATTATTTTCTCGACGACGACTGCTGGTCGTTGTAAATCTTTGAATCTAAAGGTCAAACAGCTAATGTATTTTAGATCCCAATAACACTTCTTTTACATGCAGGCAATCGAGGAATATCCCTTGTCCGTTTTAAAAGACTTATTTGAGGGGTTTAGCTGAATTGAAATGTGCAGTAAAAATTCTTTCGTGATATGCGAAAACAGAACCCCATCCCTCTCTATTCTCTCATGATGCATTTAGTAGTAGGTCTCCGTCTTCAGCTTCGCATTTATTTGAAGATAACTAATGTCTAACTTGGCTTGTAGCAAATACAAAACATCTAGAATATAATATGTTTACACAGAATATAGACAGTCCTCTTATGCTGACAAGACACTCCGATGCCATTCTAATAATTTCAGTCTTTCTATGAATATTCAACTGTTTTAATGCATAGATAATACGTATGTAAATATATATATATATATATGTGTGTGTGTGTGTGTGTGTGTGTGTGTGTGTGTGTGTGTGTGTGTGCGTGCATGTGTATATATACATATATCTATACATACATATATGTATGTATGTACGTATGTATGTATGTATGTATGTATGTATCTATCTATCTATCTATCTATCTATCTATCTATATATATATACAAATTTATCAGAATATTTGGACTGAAGATTGGAATAGTGAAATTTTCATTCGCTTAACCATGAAACGATTCGTATCCAATTAACTAAAGACTTGTTTTGTTTACGCTTTTCCCTCCGGTTTTTTGTTCTATGTGTGCCATAAATATCGCCATCCGTTTAGAGAAAAATTTGTAGTTTAGAATCAGTAGTTCTTTGACTGCTATTTCTAAATTTTCAGTATGTCGGAGAAGCAACTCAATGCTAATCCCTGTATATTTATGATATATATATATATATATATATACATACATACATACATACATACATACATACATACATACATACATACATACATACATACATACATACATATATACATAAGGTCTGATCAATAATAATCCGAACTGTTGCTATCAAAACAAAACTACAGCACGGAGCAATTTGGCATTTAATCTCCTTCAAAGTAGTCCCCTTCGGAGGCCACACACTTAAGCCAGCCTTGTTTCCATTGATGGAAACATTCCTGGAACTCGTTTTCTGCGATAATCAGCAGCTGCCTCGTCGCGTTCGCTTTGATTTCCTCGACGTCATGAAATCTCCCTTTCAAGCGGGATTTGATTTTTGTAAAGAAGAAGAAGTCGCAAGGGGCGAGATCTGGGGAATACGGTGGATGTCGGACCTGGGAAATGCTGTGCCTAGCAAAAACCGGTTGTACAAGCTGCGCTGAATGGACAGGTGCGTTGTCAACTGAAAGCAGTTTTCGGCACAAACTTGGCAGACACACATCCCGTACCCAGTCTTCAGTGATAATGAACTGAACTGTACCGTAACTAATCAATACATATTCTGATAACACACGGATGGTGACTCGAGGAATTTCCCTCACAACTACACGCGTATCTGCGATGTTTTTCTCAGTTCTGTTGGTTGCAGGTCTCCCAGAACGCTCTTCACAATCGACATTCTTTCGACTCATAGACTCCTCTCCATACACTTTCTGAAACTTTTCGTAGGCATCTGAGCAGGTATCGCCAAGTTTTTGGCAAAATTTAACGCAGATTCATGGTCAATGCGACGATCACACACTACAAACGTTTCTTCCAAGCACTGCTGTAAACAGGGGAAGTAAGCTGGAATGTTAAGACTTAATGCGCATGCACAGCAAATTTCAACGTCAATCTGTGCCAAGGGGCTTCACTGTGCATACTATAGCCTCGTTAATAAGGCAATAAACCAGATATTTATTGATCAAACCACGTATACACAGTTCATAGATGACAACCAGACATTCTCCGTATAGAATAAACCTAGTAGTGCTCAAGCGATTCAAACTTGAGCCGGTATAAAGCAAATGTAGAGATAAGCAAGGTAGATGGATCAATGTATAAAGTATATTAAATACATGAAAACAAAAAGTGTATATATATACATATATATATAT
>NC_068982.1:146326486-146330476 GCF_001194135.2 Octopus bimaculoides
CAATTAATATTCTAAATACAATTTGTTAGGTCACTGCGTCATTTTTTCTCTCCAAAAATTTCCTAATAATGAATAAAATCCGTAAAACTACAGAAGTAAATATTTTCTCCCTAATAAAATCTAATTTCCTCTTTCTAATACTAATCCTTTCAACTCCTACTTCCTCTTATGAACCTTTACGAAAAAGTCCAACAACAAATACAAAAAGAAAGGAAGGAGAAAAAGAAAACTATCAAAACTGAAACAATCACATTTCGATACTATAATGAACGATACTAAAACTACATACAAAATTACTTTGCCCCTCTAAAATTAACTATTTCTATTCCTCTTACACATCGTTTCAATTGCTACTTTCTCTTATGAACATTTACGAACAATCCAAGAAAAAAGACAAAGAAACGAAGGGGAGTGAGAGAGTCAAATAAACAGACACACTGCCAATCATACGTAAATACACACATATATATGTACCTATGGTTACCAATGACCTCATTCTAATTGGCGGGAACTAAACCCTAACATAGAAACGAAAGAAAAAGAGTGAGAGTCAAATAAATATTTTCCCCTGTAACACAATGTCATTTCCTCTTTCTATAACAACTTTCACCTTTTATTACGCACATGAAATGCCACCTATACACTTACATACAAATACACAGATACATGAAAATACCTGTCACTTATGTACCTATGGTTACCAATGATCTCATTATCATTGGCCCGAATTCTAACTTCACTTCTCATTCCTAACACCGTCCTTTAACATTCGCAGTCAAACATTTATTCAATACAGACTGTCCATACAAACTGTGAGTTTCTTGAATTTCGTTCTAAATGCTAATTATGAACCTTTACGAACGATCCAACAAAATATTAAACAACAAAGCAAGCAGAAACACTAGGAAAACAGTCAAACTGTGAGTTTTTTTTAATTCTTTTTTTAAAACACATTTAATCACATACATACAAACACACAGAAATGAAGGAGAAACACTGAGAGTAAAATAAACAAACACACTGCCAATCCTACGAGTATCTTTCACTTTAAACTGTGAGTTTCTTCAAAATCTTTCTTCAAACACAATTACTTTATACCATGTAACTTTAACATTCGCATTCAAACTATTACTCAGTACAAACTGTCCATACAAACTGTGAGTTTCTTGAATTTCGTTTTAAATGCTAATTTCTATTATGAACCTTTACGAACGATCCAACAAAATATTAAACAAGAAAGCAAGCAAAAACACTAGGAAAACAGTCAAACTGTGAGTTTTTTGAGATTATTTTTTAAAACACATTTAATCACATACATACAAACACCTGTCTATTTATTTATTTATTTATTTATTCATTCATTTATTGGCCGTTTCTTATCACCCTTTCCCACTTCAATTTCACGCATACTTTCCTACACACTTTTTCTCTCCAAGTAACTTTCATCCTTTCTTCGGCACATAAAATGCCACCGAAAAAGAGAAGGCGCCTCAGTCGCCATACCGCTTCAGCACTGGCGCTAAGGGCGATTAGAGCAAACGAGTCCTCAGAGCAAACTGCTTCTAGACTTTCACATGCCGCCTTATGTTCAGCGAAATGCCGAGCTGCTGAAAGTTTGCAACAATGCACGTTACGCCTAGCCAAAATGGCTTCATACACTGCTACTTCCAGAACTACAGAGGGCCCGGAAAAAACGGCGACGCGCCTGGCTACAAACGCTGCTGCTACTGCTGCTTCCAGGGCTTCGGAGGGTCAGCAAAAAACAGCCAATCGACTGACTAAAAACCCTGCGGTTACTGCTGCTTCCAGGGCTTCGGAGAGCCAGCAACAAACGGCCAATCGACTGACTAAAAACGCTGCGGCTACTGCTGCTTCAAGGTCTTCCAAACGTTTGGAACAACGGGCGACTCGCCTTGCTACGAACGCTGCCGCTATCACTGCTTCCATGGCTTATGAAGATGCAGGTGGCCACTCCATTACCATTGCAAATGTCGCTTCTGCTACTGCTACCGCACCTTCCCACGACCAACGTCCTACATTGCAGCAGAACAGTCGACGACGACATCCTGCCTACAGTGTGACGACTCCCAACAGCCATTACTGGCACCTACGCGCTTTCAACTATGAGCCAAACTTTCATTACTCCAGCCGCGCTGACATAAATATTGGAGAAATGTGCTCTAATTGCCAATTCTGCAATGCTAAAATGTGGGCTGCTGAGCCACCTGGAATGTGCTGCTTAAACGGTAAGGTCAGATTGCCCCCTCTTCCCCAACCGCCACAGCCTTTGAAGGAACTACTTACTGGTTCTACCTCAAGTTCATCCAAATTCCTTCAAATCATCAGGAATTACAATTATGCGTTTCAGATGACTTCTTTTGGGGCTAATGTTGTCACAGACAGTGGTTGGATGCCTACTTTCAAGGTCCAGGGACAGGTGTACCATCTCATTGGGTCGCTCCACCCACTACCAAATTGCAAGCCGTCATTCCTCCAAATTTATTTCATTTCAAATTACAATAGGCAACTTGATGTGCGATTTGGCATTATTCCACCACCTGCAAACACTGGTGCTGACACTTTTGACAGGGATGTGATGCTCAGTCTGCAAAACATGCTTCATCAGCACAACAGCTATATTCGCAGCTTCAAATATGCCTTACAAACAGCCCCTTCACCAAAATTCACTATTGTCATAGATGCTGATAAAAGACCTTCTGGAGAGCACGCACAACGTTATAACGCTCCTTCGTGCAATGATGTCGCTGTACTTCTCCACGGTGAACAGCACAATAACCGAGTCATAGTTATTCATAGCCGTGACAGAGGTCTCCAACGTATTACTGAGACACATCGTTCATACGATGCCCTGCAGTATCCCATTCTTTTTCCATACGGGGAAGGCGGGTACCATTTTGGCATTCCTCAGCGAAAACCAAACGAGCCCACTGCTGCGACATCCAAAACTGCTTCATGTATGGATTTCTATTCGTACCGCTTCATGACGAGGCCTAATGATTTTAGCACCCTGCACAGGTCACGGGAACTGTTTCACCAGTTTGCAGTTGATATGGCTGCAAAGATGGAGTCGGAGAGACTGTGCTTCATTAGATTGAATCAGAAGAAGCTGCGATCAGACTCCTACATCCATTTGCGTGATGGCATCAATAATGACGCTGACCCAAGGAACATCAGCAAAATATGCATTCTCCCCTCAACATATACAGGGGAGCCACGATACATGCACGAGCGAAGACAAGACGATATGACTTTCGTTCGGCACTATGGACGCCCTGATTTATTCATCACATTTACATGTAACCCGAAGTGGGTTGAGGTAACACGGGAACTTCTCCCACACCAGCAGTACTGCCATCGGCATGATCTTATTGCCAGGGTTTTCAAGCAGAAGCTGACTAGGCTAATTGATTTAATAAAAAAAGGGCAGGTGTTTGGCCCTGTTAAGTGTCACATGTATACTGTTGAGTGGCAGAAGAGAGGGTTGCCACACGCACACATTTTGGTTTGGTTGGTCACCAAAATAGACCCTACACTTATAGATGAAATCATCAAAGCAGAAATCCCTAATCCCACTGTTGACCGACAGCTGTACGACATTGTCAAGGCACACATGGTACATGGTCCGTGCGCTCCCGGTTTTCAAAAATTCTCCTCATGCCACAAAGACCATGTGTGCACTAAACGATACCCAAAGAGTTTCGTGGACGAGACCCAGACCGCTGGTGATGGATATCCACTGTACAGACGAAGGCGGCCTGAGAATGGGGGATTCACTATAACCTTACGGGGTCATCAAGTTGATAATAGATGGGTGGTCCCATACTGTCCATTACTGATGACAATTTTCAACGCTCATATAAATGTGGAGTTCTGTCATTCAGTAAAATCAATTAAGTACATATGTAAATATGTTAACAAGGGTTCGGACGCTGCCATGTTCGGCCTTCAAAAGGACAATAGCATGGACGA
>NC_068982.1:146330814-146331062 GCF_001194135.2 Octopus bimaculoides
ATGGGCGGGAGTGCGTTGCCAGTGTATGGCCTACCTTCAACAAACCGGGAACGCCCAAACACACTGTCTTCCGATTTTCTGCGTGAGACATGTTATAATGTTGACGAAGTTGCCCAGTACATAGCGAACAACGAGCCAAAGCTCCTTCCAGAACAGAAGTTCGCTTACAACTCCGTTATTAATTCTGTCCGGGACAAAGCTGGGGGGATTTTCTTCTTCGACGCTCCTGCGGGAACTGGCAAAACTTT
>NC_068982.1:146331928-146338656 GCF_001194135.2 Octopus bimaculoides
CAAACTTAAAGTTGGTGCCCCTATAATGCTCATTCGAAATTTGGTTCCGCCTAAACAATGCAACGGCACACGTTTAATCGTTAAGTCCTTATCTCCTAATCTGATTGAGGCCACGATAATCACAGGGTGTGGTCGAGGTAACGTTGTCCTCATACCCAGAATGCATCTTTTCCCATCAGCAGCAGACCTACCTTTCACATTTCGGAGGTCCCAGTTCCGAGTGAGGCCATGCTTCGCAATGTCAATTAACAAAGCACAGGGGCAAACACTGTCTGTCGCAGGAATGCATTTAGGGGAGCCGTGTTTCTCTCATGGTCAGCTTTACGTTAGCTGCTCGCGTGTGGGCAGCAAGAGTTATGCTTTTGCGTTCGTTCCACAAGGAAAAACAAAAAAACATTGTGTACAAGGAGGTTTTATAGGATTACTTCGATTCATAATTTTATTAATTTAAACAATTTTTTAAATGTCTTACTTTTCATCAGTAATTTCTAAGTAGGTGTAGGTTCATATTCATTGCAGTGCACTTGACACTCCCAAATATCAGCTGTAAGAACGCTGATTCTCGCGGCATTACAAAACTTTATTATAAATCAGACCCTGCTCAAAAATCATCTGTTGTTACTCACCAACACCCATTGAGCAGGCATCAGAGGACTATGGATAGCTTAGTATTTCAATTCTGTACAACTCTCAAAGAGTCAACAATGCTTTTATTGCGAGATTACATTTTTAACCGGTTCCCTCCAATTACTTCACACTTCACCAACACCTGCACTCCACTCAGTTCTATTTTGCTCACTTCGTCAGTACACCAGCCTCATCTTCTACATCCGATGTGCATGATACATCTCCTCCTTCCATCTCCTCTCTCACCATCACAGTTTACTACATTGGCAACATTATCGCAAGATACCATTTCAAAACCAAGCAACATATCATTTCATACAACAAATGTAATCATAACGACGATCAATGAAACAAATGCATTAAAATAATTACATGAAGAAGTAACTATCTCTTACACACCATTACAATTTACATAAAATAACAACACTTAAACAGTCGATAAAACTAAATACATGCATCCTCTCTCTCACCATTATATTTTACACCATTACATTTTACATCAAATACAAACTATTCTAAAGCAACAGGTCATTTTACACAACATCTTCATGAGACACGTGTTCTGATTCGTCTATTCAGCACCACTACAGTCTTTCCCATCTGACATATGGTGAGTAGATGCTATTGTCGTATATTTTCAAACTTACCCGTATTTACTAACCCATGATTAATCTTCATCTTTCCTCCATAGGACATCTATTCTGTTTTCACAGACCATGAAGTTTTGTAACAGCACGTCCACTACCATTGATGGAAAAGGAAGATACCGTATTCACTTACAAACGTTTTACACATCCTTACATGACTACCTAAGACATTGTTACAATTGTGAGAACAATAAAACAGCTTTTTCAGGGCCACCTCACATTCTATTGTTATCCACTTCTCAGAGTGCTGCAATGCTCTTAGCAAGGCTTTCTGTCCAGTTGCAAATCGATTGGTTGGTTTTCAACTTATAGCAATCATTCCCTCAATAATCATAATTGAGTAGAATCATCAACAGTACTTTAAAACAATTAAGCCCCGAGCAACGCCGGGCACTTCTGCTAGTATATATATAAAATACAAATAATATGTGAGTATATGCATATATACGTACATGTATGTACATACCTACATCTACATGTATATATAGATACATATCTGGATACAGGACGCGACAAAAAAACGTAGACAAAATGAAAAACAAAAATATAAACAAAGCACGGAAAACAAACTTTTTTTCGGACAACGGTAGGAACACACGGGAAAACAGACAGGCCACATAGAGAACGTTTTCTTCATCAGCTGCCCCTTTTCTAAACTAAGCGTTAGTTTAGATAGATAGATAGATAGATAGATAGATAGATAGACACGTTTTTTGGTAAGACTTTTGCTTCCTAACCACATAGTTGTGGGTTCAGTCCCACTGTGCGGCACCTTCGACAAGTGTCTTTTACTATAGCATCGAGCCGACCAAAGCCACATGTATATTTATGTATGCATGTATGTATGTATGTATGTATGGATGGATGGATGGATGGATGGATGGATGAGCCTGTGTTTGTCCCTCCACCATCACTTGGCAACCGATGTTGGTATGTTTACGTCCCTGTAACCTAGCGTTTCGGCAAAAGAGACCGATAGAATAATTACTTGGCTTACAAAGAGTAAGCCCTGGAATCGATTTGTTCGACTAAAGGCAGTGCTCCAGTATTGCCGCAGCCAAACGACTGAAATAATTAAAAGAATAATATATATATATATATGTATATGTACCCACACACAGATATAAAGAGAGTGAGAGAGAAAGAATGAAAAAGAGATGAGAGAAAAAGTTTTGTGTGCATATTTAAAATTGTGAAGTATAGACATATTCACACTCGCATAGATATAAACATATACTCACGGACGCACGTACGCAACACACACACACACAATCACACATGCAGGTGTGTTTATACGTGTGCATGTATATGTATGCTTATGTACGTATGCATATGAATATTTCCATACTCTGCATTTTAAATATGTGTATATTCAAATTTAGGCATAGAGACGTAATAGGCATATATAGGTGTTAAATATTAAACACATTTCTTTATGAAATATAATTTTGACCTTGTGCGTAAATAAATAATCAATATTCTGTGAAGCTGATATACCAAAATTTGTTGGTAGAATTTGTTAATCTGCATTTCATTTAATATTGCTTATGCTTAATTTGATAAAACACCACACATGTCCATGAAATGTTATTTTCTTGACTGAAAATAATTACCTCAGCGCAATGTTGAGGTGAGAAATATAAGACACAATTTGTTTGAATTGTTACAAATTTCACATGATGCATTTATTCCAATAGCCACTGTAGTCAATAGATGCAAGTTAAGTCGATTCAATGTTAGAGAGGCTGCCACTTGTCACAAGTTTCAATTGCCTTTCTAGTTTCAGGGTTCAAGTGTCGATATATTTCACCTCTAGTATTCGTGGCTCAGGATGAATTCATTTACTAAGAATAAAAAAAGTCGATGAAAATTGGTTTGATATGTATTTAAGAAATTTGTTATGATAATCAGTCGGGTGGATCGATAGAAGAATATGCTCTAACATCGATACTGTATTTCGTATGTGAACATTAATATCCAATAAAGTTAAGTGTTTTTACTAATATGTACATTAATCAAATCACAAATTATGCAGTGTTTGAAGAACAAGAACTGAACTGTAGGAAGTTTTGGTTCACTTCTCAGGAACGCTACCAACACACTTGGACATGATATATACACGCAATTCCAATTCATGCGAAACATTGAATGTGAAGGATATTTTGAGATTTCTGGAGCGCTAACGTAATTTCAAAATATTTTCTTTCAAGAAGCAAGTTAGTCTTTTGTTTTAATTTTCATTTGTGTAATGCCTTATATAAACACTGTATTATATTTTAAAATAATTTAAACCAGTATTACTTTATAAACAAGTACTTACATTCAGGTAGGCTATAAATAATGTAATAGCCAAGTGTTTTAACACGCGAAAGTATTTCGTATTTGCGAATTATTGTCAATACAAAACATAATGAGAGTATCTCCGATTAAAACATACAGTTTTATCCTTACACAATATATCAGTGGGATGGCATCTTATGGAACATAAAATTGTCATTAATATAGTCAAGTTTTAGTTATTGTTCAACCTTTACAAACTAATTCTAAATGATTTAATTAACCTAAGCATTGCCCACGAAAATACAACCCATTATTTTTATTTTAAAAAATCTATCCTTACAGTATAATCCTATGAGATAATCATTCTCATTACCTTAATTAAGTTGACACTAACTTGTGTTGTATAAACATTATAGCGTGAAGAATACATTTTGATTTATGAGAATTCCTTTCTCTAAAACTTTCCAAATCGGTAATGTTTGATAAAATATTAAGATATATATATTTCCAGCCAGCTCTATTGAAGTAAACAACATCAATAAATTTCTAATGCATTTAACGTTGATATTAACCAGAGTTCGCGTTCTTCGCACACTTTACGAAACTCAGTGTCTTCAAGTACAGTTTAAAAATATTATTCTGCCGACATTGAAGAAAGTACGTATTTTACATGCTAAAAAGTATAACTTTAAAATTACATGTTACGTTGATCTATATCAACAAGTGTCACTACTTGTCTGTCTGAAAGAACAAATACACTTTCATAGAATTTCACTTAAGTTTGCTAGAAGAGATCCAGATGGCACTTGAATAATAAATGAACTGCAAAGTTCCGAGTCCAAAATATTTTTAACAAAATCCAGTAACGTCGTATAGAGAGACGAAAAGTTCTATCGAAGTGGTAGTAAGCAGAAGCATTATGCTGTGTTACAGAAATGTTAACTTTCAAAGTAAACAAAGAAAATAAAGGGGAGAAAAGAAAAGGAACTTCCCCGCAACAATGCTCTTCTCAATACGCGTGACGTACCAATTAAGACAATATTTTGCACCTCCTGTATTGATGGTAAGCCAGGGAACATTCTTAAATAATTTCAGTCCCTTTTTGATCATTCTAAGTGCTCCTACAATCACTGGTATTGTAACCGTCTTGAGGTGCGACATCTTTTCGATTTCGATGAGTAAATTTTTATATTTTCTGAGCTTATTAAATTATTTTGCCGAGATATTATGGTCACAGAGTATGCTCATGTCATAGTGCCGTTTTCTACCATTTGAATATCAAATGCTAGATACGTTGACATAACTTTACTATTCACTCACATCATCAACACATACACATCAGTGTGAGAAAAATACCAACGAGAATATTTGGTGCATACTTGAATACTCTCAGTGGAACAACAACAGTTATAAGACAAAATTTACAGATTATACATATGATCTCTGCAATTAAGTTATTCTACAATAATCATAGGAGTATTAGATAAGCCAGAGAGAAAATGCAGCAAATCTTTTTTCAAATATCAACAACAATACTGAGAAGGTGAAAAGACACGTTAAATATTATAACCGTAAATGCATTTAAGAAATCAAGAGAGTCATGGTTTCAGTAACAAGTGTCCTTGCACTTACGTGTTATCGACCACACCATTTTCGTTGTAAACACTAACTACTGAATAGTACACACATGCTATATGCTTTGTTTTAATCTAGCATAGTGGAAGTGGGTTTATCGCTTTCGTCTCTATTCTTACAATATGCCATTAGTATCATCATAGTAATAATAATAAATACCATCTGCGTTAGCATAAGGAACTTACAAATCAAGGAATCGCTGGGAGATCAGTGTAATAATTTTGACGTTATGTGCTAATAAAATGAGGTTACATTTGCATTTCATCCATCACAATTAAATTATACCAAGCAGAGAGTTTCGTCTAAAATGTTGTGAGTTTCTATTGTATGAAATATATACACAAACCCACGCATCCAGTTTTATTTCCCACTTTCTTTTTCCCTCTTTATAGACAGTTGTTACATATCTCTCGAATATAAACGTCTCATCATTTCAAAAGGACTGCAGTACTGTAATGATAGTGAATTTTTGTTATCCGAGCATAAAGATAATTTCGATATGTATTAAACAGGCGATGTGCAATCAATACAATGTATGGAACAAGTAGAATTTCGTTGAATCTCTACAGTACATCACATCGGAAATTTATTTCATGTGATGCGGGATTTTCGGAAATAGAAACATCAGCATTTTAATCATTCAGTGTGACAAATTCGTTACGCTAAGCAGAGAGATAGAGTTTAATTTTGTATTTTTAATGTCGTTTTAGTTCGTAGATTCTGGTTATAATTCGGCACGAAAATAAGCTTATCTCTCAAAACTGCACACGGGTTGATAGGTCATTGGTTCTGTTAATAATACGTTGATTAAGACGGTGCCTCTTGTTGATGATTTTCCAATCGGATTGCATTTCCCAATTTGATTACATTTATCAAATTAAATCAATGTTTACATAATCAACTAAAATAGAAACATTTTGATAGAATAATAAAGCAATATGAAATAATTTTAAGTTATAATACTTATTCAATGAAACAATATAAACTCTTTGTGGTCTAACAACACAGTCTAAACGGCTATGTGAACGGTCTTAAACCAATATGATGTATTTTGATCTCAGAAGAAGTATGTTTAGATAATAGTGCAATATAATGCTGAGAAGAATGAGATTTTAATTTTTTTCTCGTCAGAGTGAAGAGATTTTTTTTTAAAAAAGGACAATGTATTACAATAACAATGTAGCCATGTCAGAAACAAGTGAATACATATAAACTAATGTATGTATGTATGTATGTATATATACATACGCACATACATACATACATACATACATATATATATATATATATATATATATATATATATACACATACCTGGCACACATACGCACGCACACACATAAACATACACATACACACCCCTCACATACATAAAACCACACACACACACACATACACACACACTTCTCACCAACACTACACACTCACACAGACACGCATACAATCATACACACATGGGCATAAACAACACACGCATATACAATAGCAAACGCACGCACACACACGTACACAGCAACGCACATACACACAACATACACA